>NW_026516291.1:0-195019 GCF_025602895.1 Polychytrium aggregatum
CGCTGTGTGCCGCTGATGCGATTGTGCAGCATGGCGAGCGGTGGTCGTCCGCATGAGGAACGCATTGTAACCCATGCCGCCAGAGGGAGCCGGCCCGGCGCAGGGCCCAGAGATCGGATGAGCATGGAGATGAAGCGACAGAGGACGACCCAGAGGCGACGCGGGGGCGGCTCGGGCTTCTGGCGGCGGGTGGGAAATCAGACAAACCGCAATCCGTGCGGCGACCCGATCAGCGTCTTGCGCTTTCCTCCTGCCTCGCATGGTGTCCGTGCAGCGCACGATGCCCCTCAGGCGGTATTCGAGAATTGCGCTGAGAACTGGGATTTGAGGTGACGACGCAACGCTGTGGCAAGAGCACAGCCGCTCGCTTGTCTCGCATGGGCAACACTGCGCAGAGTACTTGACGAGGCCTCTCGTCGCTGCCGGCAGTATTGCCCCGCCGCAAACGATCAAGAGGCAGCCGATGCGTCGCCTGGATGTTCAAATGGGACTGTTCCAACAAGACTTCCGCAGGGGATTCCACCAGGGGATTCCAGCAGGGACGACGAAAGAACAGGCTGTTGTCGAAACCTTGTCGGGCGTCCCCATCCAATCGGTGATTGAGCCAGCGAAGACTGTCAATGCAAGTCCATCGATTGCCAGTCATGCCGACGGGCTTCCACAATTATTGCATAGCGGCTGCCGTTGGCCATTGGACCAGCTTTGGTGGAAAGATCGGCGACGAAACCTTAACTGGATGGAACGGTCGAAAAATGGTGGAGTGTCGATGGTGGTTTCGCCTGGACCAGAAGAGCCGGATATAAAGGCTGTGAGCCGGCAGTTCCTCCCATCTCTGCATCCAGCGCAGCTACAGGGTCTGGCCTCTTTGCTGACATTGGCTTTCGTCTTCCTTGTTCCGATTCCAAGAGCTCTCCATCGGTTATCGTCTTTGGTCACAACCGTTAAACCACCACCCCACACCTGTGCAAACATCCTCGACTGTGTTCATAATGAAACTTACCTGTCCAATGATGTCAATCTGGGCCGCCATCGCGGTGATCATGGCACGTTCTGTCGACACAGGTATGGCAACCCTCGAGCGGCATTGCTGGCGGGCAATTAAGTATGGTGCTTGTACCATTCACCATCCCCCATCCACCATCCAACCATCCACCATCCACCATCCCCCATCGCCACATATCCAGCGCAAGCCAGACCGGTGCCGCCCAGCCTCCCCAATACGTCGTAACGGGCATTGGGTTCTACACCGATCGGCTGCCCGACCGCGGGCCTCTTTTCGTGAGCAGTGGGCCGGAAACCAACTCTAATCCACCTATTACATCGTTCCTAAATGAAATGGGACACCCCCGTTTTGAGCATGACAGTGCTTTTTTCTGGAACCTGAATATACCCACCCACTCATCGCATTTGTGGTCAAGCAAGTATGTCCAAGGAATACCGAAGTGGTGATTGCCTTTGGAAATGCCTCGTGGAAACAGGGGAAGGGATATGCATCCAGTCCCAGGAGACTCAGGTTCGCTCGGTATTTTGAGCAGTTCATTCATGTGTGCTCGGTGAACGAGTTCAACACATCCCAGGTGTGCTCGGTGAACGAGTTCAACACATCCCAGGTATGCTCACATGCCGGGAAACCAAGGGACTCGATAAGGTCGAGTATCTTGATATCGAGAAACCATGAAACTGTCCAGAGAGTGGAGTGGATGCACTTCACAGAGAGATTGCCAACCAGGACGAGAGACCGTCGCATGGCTTGCTCACTGGAGCATATGGAAGTTCAATAGGCGTCAGGCCTCTGAAGCCAGGAAGCGACTGTCCCGTTTCTTTCTGGATTGACTGTGGAAGTAATAATACAGCAAGCAAACCATGGGACGCCATCTCTTTCGGGCACGCGGACCATATCGTCTAATCGGTCGAGCATGTGTGTGGGAGGAGGAGGAGGAGGAGGACACAGGGCAAGGGGAAAGGTCGCCTGGTGCTGACCACAGGTCCGACTGTTCGATCGATATTGACACTATGAAAAATTTCTTGTTAATAAAATGAGCGAGAACGAAAAAACGCGCTCTCGGAGCCACCTCGGTCAGCGAGAAGAGCAGTCTCTGGCGAGAGACCCCCGAGGGAAGGCGAGAAGCCTCTCGCCGTCACACACACACACACACACACACACTTTGCACAAGGGAGTCAAACACCTCCCATCGACCATCCCAAGAGGGATGGCAACCCCGAAGTGGACTGCCCAGAATATGGGCGACCCGGCATCCACTGTAGAAATACTCAATGAACAGTGCGAGATACTTACAGTCTATCCAGAAATAAACGGGACAGTCACTTTCTGGCTTCTGAAGCCCGCTGACTGACTTGTAGGCCCAGCGGGTAGGCCATGGCATTGCACTCCTGTCTTCGTTGGCAATCGAGTGGTTTTGGTTGGTTTGGGAAGCATGGTCTTGAATACACCCGGTCGATCTCCTGTGGCGATGATCGACTGGCATACCGAGATCATGTTCCTGGTTGCATTGATGTCTCGATCCCACAGCGTATGGCAGCTTGCACAGCTCCGGACAAAGTGTGGTTTCTCGATATCAAGATACTCGGGTGACTCGAGTCGCTTGAATTCCCGACAATGTGAGCACACCTGGGATGTGTTGAACTCGTTCACCGAGCACACATGGATCTTGGAGACGGATCGGTCTGGTGGGCGTCTCTGGTGATGGTGGAACTGCTTGAAATACTTGGCAAACCTGAGTCTCCTGGGACTGGAGGCATATCCCTTCCCCTGTTTCCAGGATGCATTCCCAAAGGCAATCACCACTTCGGTCTCCTTCGGTGCCTGGTCGATGACTTGCTTGCACATCTCGTGGACGGTGCGCTGTCGCTTGCTGTGGAGATCGAGTCGCTTGAATCGCCGTCGCCGGGTCAGGCTGAAGTGCAGCTGTTTCTCCAGCATGTCTCCATCGAACACATGGCGAATGTATCGCAGGAAGGGATCCAACCCAGGGATCTTGGGACTTGGTGTGGTGCTCATCCATTCCTGCAGACCAAGGGCCTTGTGGGTGCTCTGGATCCACTTCATCACCTGGGTGGTGACTTTAGCTTGGGAGCCATCTGGCGAGAAAATAGCGACGATGGCTGGTTCTGCCCTTGGGGAAGAAAAATTCTCTTCAAAACCAGCGCATTTTGGGCTGGCAGAGATACTGCGCAGTAGCGTCCTTGATCCAGATCCAGAAACGCATCGCTCGCTCAATCAGTCGTGGGAAGACATCTTGTCAAGGTGAGTCTTGCCTGATAGCCAAACGATCATGTCATCTCGCTGACACACAGCCGCGCTTGACTAGGTTTCCAACCAGAGAGATTCAGATGGTGGTGGTTCTTGTCCGCAATCGGAGTGGAGCTTCCAACAATGATACAATTGGTCATTCCTCCACACCAATTGCCCACCACCACCGTCAATCGGCTCAAGGCGATACCAAATGCCATCAACCGACCATGGCCGGATTCCAACTTTTGCTGCGCCACAGCCAACGTGACTTTCAGGTGACCGAGATGAGCAGCCGCGAGGGGCCGGAAAAAATTGATAGTGTGATTCATGGACGCTGGGGCCGCCAAGCCACCGCGCCGGTTGGCACGCAGCCTGCGCACACGTGTGCGGCCATCTAATGGGGTGCCTGTCTCGCGTGTGGCTGTGTGACGCACGTGTCGCTGGCGCGGCGCGCCCCACACACTGGAGCTGGCTGCATCCAGCCCCGCAGCACACTGGTTCACAGGAGGTGCTGGCTGCAACCGCCTGTGTTCCGGCGGCGGCGAGCGCGTTGTCTGCGTCACCGCCGCGACGACGAGGCTTGCTGCCAAGGCGGGCCCTTCTCGCCCACTGCTCTCGCTGCACCGAGAGGGTGGCGAGAGCGGACGAGAGCCCCTCCGGCGCCTCTCGCCTGCCGTCCCAAAAACCGCCCTCCTCGCCCCGTTCGCACCCTCGTTCACCATCCGTTCGTCTGCTCCACACCCACGCACCAAAGCGAGTCCTGCTCGAGCTCGCCTTTCCAGCCGCCCTGCTCCTGGTCGGCCTGTTCGCTCCTCGATCGCCGTCTGCCTGTCCGTCGGTCTTGCTTCTGGTTCAGCTGCCTCGACCCTCTCGCCTCCCGTCGCCACCATGTTGATTGACGAAGATTCCACCCGTGCCAACGAGGGTGCCTCCAAGTATGTCCGTTGCTTGTGTGTCTGGCTTTGGCTTGCAGCCAAAGACGAGCTTGGACGTTGGCCAGGTCTATTCTCCGATCGTCTGGATTGACAGCGTACTGCCGTCTGGCCGGTCCGCCGCTCTCGATTAGCCCTGTGTCAATCGACATGTTTGCTGTGCAATCGAGGGGTCGTGTGATGGATGGTGTGAGATGCAGATGCAATCCCCACCGGTGGGCCGACGATCGCACCATCGAGCCTGAAGAGCGGGGTGGTCCCTCGCCAGTTGACCATGTCATGGAGTCTTCGATACTGACGCAAGTTGTGGCTGCTCCTCCCGCTCGTGCCCACGTCCATCGCAATCGCAATCGCAATCGCAATCGCAGGCCCCTGCGTATCTTGATGGCAACCGAGTATTTGCCCCCTCACATCTCGGGCATTGCAAATCGATGCAAAAACCTGATCAAAGGCTACCGAGATAACGGCCACCATGTCACTGTCGTTTCTGTGGCTGGCACCGACTGCGATATTGTCGCCCCTTCGGTCCCCAACCCTTTTTATACGGCACAGAGGTGAGCCACGACCCCGTATCGGGCGATTCTGCGGGCGATTCTGCTGCTCCATACGCCTGATTTGCGTTTCACCTGGGCAGCCGACTCTGTTTCGGGAAGGCACATATCGTCCATATGCTTCTCCGTTGACTAACCGCTTCTGGCCCTTTGTTCCTCCCAGGATGTTCATTGCCGTCCCGTTGCTGCTGCTCTGGCAGCTCCTGGACTTTACCACCCCTGTCCCCTATGACATCATCCACGCCGTCGGACCTCTTTGCTTCCCCTTCATCTTCGCAATGCCTCTCTTCAAGCTCCGTGGCGTCAAGGTGTACATTTCGTACCACGTCTATCTCCAGTACTACAAGCGCCACTACTTTGGTGACAATCTCATCCTGGGCATGATTGTCGAGGGCCTCTATCTGCTGTTCTATTTTATGCCCCTGGTCTGCTTTGCGGACGTGGTAGGAATCCCCTCCCGAACGGCCGACTGGTGCGTCTTTGCCTATTCCAAGAGAATCCACGTCATGAAATCTGGCCTCGACACAACCCTGTTTGCTCCCCGCGAGGACGAAGCTGTGTCCGTTGCCGAAACGCTGGCGACCCCGACCTCCCAGCTGACCCAGCGAGTCGTTCCCGACCAATCGAGCCGCGCCGGCCCCATCCTCGTCTACGTTGGTCGTCTGGCCGCCGAAAAGAACGTTGATTTCCTGATCGCGAGCATGAAACACCCGAAGCTCGCCAAGACCACGCTGGTTATTGTTGGAGACGGGCCGGAGCGCCAGCGCCTTGAAGGCCTTGCCGAGGAAATCGTGGGCGCGGATCGCGTCTACTCGTACTCGGGCTCTCAGCCTGGTGACATTGGCCTCCTGAAACAAAGCTCCTCGAAGCGAGTCATCTTTGCGGGAATGATCACGGATGAAAGAGAAACGGCTCGGTTCTATGCGCACGCCGATCTGTTCGTCTCGGCCTCGGCTTCGGAGACCTTTGGCTTCACGGTCGCCGAGTCGCTGTCATGCGCCACCCCGGCTGTTGTTGTTCGTTCGGGCGCCTTTGCCACCATCTACCGCATGATCGACGAGTGGATGTTCGAGGAGGGAAACGTCGAAGACTATGCCGACAAGATCACTCGGACGTTCAAGGACCGCGTGGTGGCTCGGAAGGTCTCGCGGAGAATCGCCGTGAACCAGTTCAGTGTCGAAGCCGCCATCCGTAACCTGCTCAAGACATACGAATGCATCGTCGACGAGCGTGAACATGAACTCGAGTCCCTGGACGCCGTCAAGGAGAAGTAAGGGGAACCATGGCTCGGATGCTGGCCGGCGACAGAGGACATCTCTGCAGCCCCGGTGCTTGTCCCAGACGGACGAGGTTATGAGACTTTTTCTCTGCGCTTGAAACCTCGTCCCGAGGTCCCGAATCGGCTTACCGTTGTGTAGCCGACGCTCTGTATATTCCACGATTTCTATTGCCTGTCGAATACCTTATTTCCCTCTCCATTCCGCGTCTCTGTATAGTCCCGCCCTGTGCTTGTCCTTGCGCTGTTGCTTCTGATGCGATCCCCGCAGCCGCGTGTGCTTGTCGGCTGAGCGTCGGGTGGTGTCGTTTGTGCAGCACGCTTGTCACGAACTATGCAATGTCCATCTGAATACAATCTTCATGGCGAAACGGCTGAGGACGACCCGGCGAGCCGCCGACTGGCTTTCGGAACCATGGACACGCAGTGCCATCAGCGCAGCTTGGTGTCATTCAACCCGGCCAGGCCCCGTGCCCAACCCAGCCACACCCCGCCGCTTCTGTGTGCCGAGCGTTTTTCGTTTTCGCCGACGCTGCCACAGAACCAGCCGGCTCGATCCGGCCGGCTCGATCGAGCCCCTCTCGCCAGGCCCTCGCTGTGCTCCTCGCCGCCGCTCTCGCTGTTTGCCTCAATCTTGCTTTGTTGCCCTTGGACCTGCCTGTTTCTGTTCTTTCCCTCGGTTCCGCCAGAGACCCTTCCGCCGTCGATCTCCTCCCTGTATTCTCGGAACGACCATGTCCTCGGCCCCTATTGATGTATCGGTATGTATTCCGCTGTTCCCGAGGATGGCCCTATTGCTGGAAACAGGAGGGGGGGAGGAGGTTTTTCTCTTTTATTTTCTATTCAGAGTCGCTCGAGCCAAGTCATTCTTGGCGCTCCGCTGAGGGCGGGAGGGACCGATAATAGCCAGCGGACGGTGTTTCTTGGGTCCTCTCGAGGCAAGAAGTTATCTGGCGACAACCATGGTTTTTTTGTTTCCAGTCTATCGCTTCCAAAGGCTTGGCCGCTTGGCTGTCCCCGCTTGGTGGTGCATACCATTCGCAAGAACGCAGCCGACCTTTACCGATTGCGGCCGCCCCCCCATCCGTCCATCCCATCCTTGTTGTAACTTCCTTTCGAGATATAGCTGTATCCTTCCGTTATTTTTCTCTCCCTCCATCTCTCGTTCGCGTATTGGATGGGGCTTTACGACCTCTCAATGGCAAGCCATGCTCATCGCGTCGATCGCTCAACAACACCCGTTGTGTTGCGCGATGGATCGCTCCGTGGAGATGTTGACGGCTGCCGCTGCTGCTGCCGTCTCCGCTCGACGAGGGCATCTCGTCTTGGAGGCAGTACAACGCAGACGGGATGTGCGCCCGCTGAAACTGGACAAATCAGTCTCGGATACAGGCCAGCCGTCGCGTGCTGGCCTCTATGACCATCGCACCAACAGAGAAACCCACAAGTCAACCAGCTCGTAGGGATTGCGGGCGGGACAACTGCCAAGCACCATCGCGAACAGATAGCACCCCATCACTCGAGGCAAGATCGCCAAGGACAGCATCTCCATTCGATCTGGACACACGGACTCGATATCATCCTCGGGCTCGCTGGGATGCCTGGAGGCCTTTGGCTGCTTTCAATGCGAACGTGGGTCAAGACACACCCATCAAGATCGATCCGCTGAGGCTTGTTGAGTCGGTGGAAGGACTGTAGAGGAGCCATCCCCCCTGGGGAGGTATCCTCACACTTAGCATCGACTCTGAAATTGGTGTCTCGGGATTCCCACCGGCACTGGATCGCCTTTTACAATCGCCGTTCACGTTCACTTTTTTTACTATCTTGCCGATGCATCTTCTGGATCGATGGTCGTCTATTGCTCCTTCCAAGGGGCACCGGGCGTATTGGCCCTGCGGATTTGGCTGATCAATATTTGTTGAATGGGAAGAGGCGGGGGAGGAAGGCTAATCGACGAGATTGGCTCGACTGTGTTCCGACTCGTTCTTTTTTCGCCATGCCATTGACCTGCTCGCATGTCTCCGATTGAATCACGCCCCGCAGAAACTCACTCCCGAGGAGAAGAGCTTCTACGACAAGTATGGACGCTTGCCTCCTGCCAAGAAGAACGTGATTGGCCACCAGATGAAGGCAGGTTGTCCATGATCCAAAGTGGATGAGCAGGCTCGCCGAAGTGGGACCTCGTTCACCTCATCCGGCGAAGAATTTGCTTCTCGGCAAGGGCAGTCGCATGGCATTCATCTCGATCGATGCTGATTGGCACAACTGCCCTCCCTTCCCCTCTTCACGACCTCATAATATCCTTCTGCAGGATCGCAAGTACTTTGACTCGGGCGATTACGCCCTCTCCAAGGCCGGCAAGTCTAACCCCAAGGAAGTCGGCTCCCAACATCCCTCGCCTGAGCGCATACCTCATTCGATTCCTCAGAGCTTGAAGAAAAATGACGGCGTCGCCACCAACAGCCCAGTAAAAGAGTCGGGTCTGGTCCACCAGTCCGACGCTACCGCCGACCCATAATCGATATCCCATTCACCATGCCCTCTTCGCCATGCCTCTTCGCCATACATCCTTTGACTGATCTTGCCCCACCCGCCGCTTTGTCTCCTCACCCTCCTCTTTTCCTCATCATTGTTTGTGGCTCTCTTCGCCGTTGCTGCTTGAGGCTACTTTCGCTCCTTGTGTGTTGCGAAGGCAGCAGTCATTGACAATACATCTCTTTTTGAGGAAAACAGCCATGCAGCTGCGACTTGCCGAGGACGATACCGACAAATGCACGGCACAGGGGCGGGCACGCGCCATCTCCCATCCTTCCTCGCTCCTCCAATTTTACCAGATCCAAATCTATGCCGGTTCTGGAGGGCTGGCGTCACTGACTGGCTCGTGAATGTAATCCAGTTTCACCCAAGGATATGGCGGTGCTCAGGCCCTGTCTCGTTGCGTGGCGCCTCTGGTCGCCTTTTCCCGGCCTCTGCCCCGAGTTCACCGTGCTGTGGAGGGGGGAGAGCCGAGTGAAGGACCCGAGTGTTGTGCTTCAGAGCTGCTTCGTGATGGCGGCTGAATCAATTCTTTACGGCTTCTTGGGTTTGGCACGGGCTTCGATCAGGTCCTGGGAAACCAGATACGGAGTAACCCCCTCCCTGGGCGTGTGAATGGTTGGGTGGAGTACTTGCGAGGATGGGCTCGTGGGAAAGGCGGAAGGATGGCAACGGAACAACGGAGAGCAGCAGGCAAATGCCTGCTGCTGTTTGCAAATGCGGGCGACTGGATCAGCTTGGCGGGTTGCACTTGGGCGCAACGGATGCGAGAACGGATACGATGCCAGCTGAAGCTATTGGTCAACGACGTGCCTCGCAACCACGGCCCTGGCATTGATCTCGAACAAGTGAGATATTGTCGGATCCAGGGGGGCTCGGGAAGTAGAGTATCGATATGTATTGTCGAAAGGAGAGCGGGAAGGCTTGCGAAGCAAACGAGCAAAACAAAACGTGGTGAAACAAGAGAAAAAATACAGTGGCTTGCAAAAAAAGAAAATAGAATAGGCTAATAAGGAAGGAGGGAGGGAGCGAGGGAAAGGCGAAGGGGATAGGTCGAGGAGGAGGATGGAGCAAGCAGTGTGGAAGGGAGCGTCATGCAGCCGTATTGCGTGTCTGAAGAGTGTGCAGGAAGACGGAGGGTTGCTGATTCGTGAATCGGAACGGGACTACCTTATCTTCTGTCCTGTTGGAGACGGAGACGAAACGAGCCCATGCGTTAGCGACAAAAGACTATCGGCGTCGCTATGAGCAGAATCTGGGGGCGGAACGTACAGGGAATGGGCACGCACGTCAGAGCATCGCAGCCAGAGTGCCAGACAGAACCGAGATACGAACCCAAGCTGGACATTCACAAGGCCGCTCGAGTTTACAAAAGTTCGCACTTGTTCTCCTGCTTCCTTTTGTTACCGCTGTTGGGGTTGCCGCCGGTCTTGCCGCCACCGCCCAGAGCAGCGCGGGTGGCGTGCAGGAAGACATCCTTAACACCCTCCTGTGTCAAGGCACTGCACTCCAGGTACTTGTAGGCGTTGATCTTTCTGGCAACCTCAGCACCCTGAAGAGTATCGATTCAAGGGCACAAATGCCGGTGCAGCAGATACAGCATAGGATTAGCACATACTGAACGGGGGGACACATTTGTTGGAGGCTGTGACTCGCAGTCGCGGTTTCCCATTCTGTAGGAAAGCAACAAAAGACGATCGCGAACAGGCGCAGACACGCGTATGGCATAGACAAACGAGGCGGCGGCTTTCCGACCGGATGTGCTTTTGCATGTGCAGCACCACGCTGATTTGCTTGCCAGCCTCGCCGACGAAACAACGACCGGACAGCAGCAACGCACTCGAGACTCAATCACAGATGCTGCCAAGAAGCAGCGATCTAACGCACCTTCTCGTAGGGGATGGGGGCCTGGTTGGACTTTCGGAGCTCCTCGATGACCTTGGGGTTGTTGCGGACGTCCTTCTTGCAGCCGACCAGGATGATGGGCAAACCAGGACAGAAATGGATAACTTCGGAGATCCACTGTAAAGGAGAGCGGGAACGTAGGGGAGGGGTCAGCCAAGCACGCAACCGCATCGGCAGCGGGTTGCCGATCTCCTCCTGGCAACGAGTGTTCCAGAGCTAACGTGACTCGCACAAACAGCAGCCAAAGACCGGGTAGTGAAATGATGGAGCGATGCAAGCAAAGCACATAGCCCCCGACAGCTCGGGCCAGTATCATGTTTGCTTGCTCTTCGCGTTCGAAACCCGCTCTGTTCACGAAACGCCGGGGTTTCAGCAAACGGGTGTGTGTGCAAGTACCTTCTCGGTGACGTTATCGAGCGAGTCGGGCGAGTCGATGGAGAAGCAGATCAGGATGACGTGCGAGTCGGGGTACGACAGGGGGCGGAGACGGTCGTAGTCCTCCTGGCCGGCGGTATCCCAGAGAGCGAGCTCGACTCTCTTGCCGTCGACTTCAACATCGGCAACGTAGTTTTCGAAGACGGTGGGGACGTAGACCTGGCCGAGTCGAAGGACCACATCAAGAATGTGGAGAAAGTTGAGAGAGCGAGAGGGCACGAGAGAGGCTTGGCGTTAGCGAGCATGCTCTCATTTTGGGAGAGGGGGGGGGCTTTGCTCAAGGGCGAGAGGACGTTCTTGGCGAAAACGACGAGACCCCCGCTGCCGTTGCCTCGGCCAGGGGAGAAAACTGGCTTGCTGGGCCAGCAGCAACAGCCGCCAGGAAGAACGCAGCAAGAAATGCAGGGCGCTGACGGAGAGGATGAATGCACGTGGACCCAACGCAAGAACTGATAGATGCAATGAGAGCAGAAGGGAAGGCGATAGAAGCCCCAAAAGCACGGCCAGCCGACGATCGTCGCTGCCTTTGGAAAACCATGAGAGACACCAGGGCGAGGAAGCAGATGGAAGGTTCACGAGATACTCAAGCGAATGGGGATGGGTAACTGCATGTGGATAAAGGAACGCATCGACAGAGAGCAAGATGGCTTCTTGGTCGGGCTTCCGGCGGCATGATGCCAGGAGAGCGACACCAAGGAGGCAAAAGGCAGCCAAAAGAGCCAAGCCTGAAAGCACAGCACCAGGGGGGGGATGGAAGCGTACCTCAGGGAAAACGTTTCTCGAATAGACAATCAGGAGGCAGGTCTTGCCACAGGCACCATCACCAACGATAACGAGTTTGCGGCGGATATCGGCCATGGCGAAGAAGAGTCAGCAGATGCGGGGAAGAGGGGACGGGGGAGAGGAGGACGGAGCGACGGCGAAAAAAGGTGAAAACCGAAGGAGGGGCAAAGCCAGCCGGCGAAGACGGCGAGGGGCGAGGGGCGTGTGTGTGTGCGGGTGTGTGTGTGTGCGGGGGCGGCGCACAACGTCTGTGGGCATTGTTTGTTTGCGCGTGCAAGCTGTGGACTGTGGACTGTGGACTGTGGACTGTGGACTGTGGACTGTGGACTGTGGACTGTGGACTGTCGACTGTGGACTGTGGACTGTGGATTGCCTCAGCGAGTGTGCTGTGTGTCGCACTGTGTCCGTCGCGTCGGAGCTGTGCCCTCTGTGCCCCGTCGTGCGTCTGCCGGGGCTGCGGTGATTGCAACTGCCGCTGTGTCGCTGCGGTTGTGTCTGTGGTGGCGGCGCTGCTGTATCCGCAAGCCGCGTTGCGCCGGTGGCAGCACACGGTCGCGCTGCGCCCGTTTCGGCAATGGCGGCGCTGCGATCAGGTGCAATGACCCAGGGTGCTTTGCTCGCCGTTGTTGTTAACGCGGACGTTGATGCGGATATTAAGGCGGATGTCAACGCAAACGGGACACGGGTGACTTGTGTGGGCTGTGAATCAGACGACTTTGATCGGCACGAACCACGTCTTGCAGCGATACCCCTCTTTGCCCTGTGTCTTACTCCCCCATTCCAGGCATGTCTTCTGCTCTGACTTGCAGCGAATGCGCCGTGTTGTCCGAATGAGACGATGTGCTCAATTGTTACTTCAACACGGTTGTTTACTTGTCCGCACCTATTCGCCAACTCGCCCATCTGCTTCGGTCACTCACTTGCTTCGATCACCTATCCCTCGCCGAATCGAATCAGCCTGCCGTTTGAGAGCAGCTGCCGGCCAGGCACCGATCATCGTCTGCAGCACCACTTGCGTCCGAGAGTGGTATCCAGCAGCAACAGCAACAATTATTCCATCCAAATCGCATCTCTGCCACATTCGCATCCATCTCTTCTGCATCCATCTCTTCTGCATCTATCTCTTCTGCATCCATCTCGTATCCATCTCGTATCCATCAAGGCCGCACCGCCGCCCATTCGCTCCTCCCTCCCTCCCACAAAGAGCCTGCCGTTGTGCTGCCTCGCACAGCGTGCCAGCCCCTGTTCACCTGCCTCGACTGCTCTGTCGATTGCTTTGCTCTGTGCTGTCGATTGCGCTGTCGCTGTGGACCGTTGTGCCAGCGCTCCCCGCCGCGCTCTGCTGTCTCGATCGCCCCGCAGCCCACATCGGTGTCGGCTTCAGTCTCTCTGCCTCGCCTCGCTTGCCCTTCGTCAGACTCGTCAACACCCGGCTCTCGGTGGTCCGTCTGTTCCCATCCTTTTTCTTTTCTCGCTTGCGCATTCCGTCTTCGCTGCTCCTCTTGCTCGCTGCTCCCCGAGCCCCGTGCGTCCCTTGGCTCCTGCCTGCCGTCTCCCTCTCGTTCTCCCAGACTACCGCCGTCTGGCGTTGATGAAGCCTGTGTCCTCCCACACGAGCTCGGTCAATCCCACACCCACCACCGCATCCACCATCACCATCACCGCCATCACCATCGTCGCCCATCCCGCTCTACCCCGGGCTTGAGTCGCATCTGTAATTTATTGGCACCTTCGTCGCTTTCATTGTTGTTGGTGGTCTCGGGTTACTGCCTCTGCATCCTCCACCCACACCCACACCCACACCCACCGCACACATCCACACCCACCGCACACATCCACCCCACACATCCACCTTGCCCCAGACTCCCACCAACACAGCGTCCATCTCACACTCGATCGTCCCGATTCTTCCTCTCTCTCCAATTCACCCCCCAATCCCTTCCCTCGCCCTGTCGTGCTGTTCTTTCGTGGCCCTCGCCCCGCCCGATTCACCATTTCTCTATCCACTTCTGCACACCTTGATCCTGCGCTCCCTCTCGATTCATGCCACTGACAATCTCCTACTCGGCTTCCATGATTGATCCGCTTCAAGACTCATCGCTGCATCCTTCTGTCACCGCCAACTGCATCGGACCGCACTGTGCCAACATGAATCCCGATCAATCCTTTGTCGGCTCCCCGTCCAAGCAGCCCTCGGAATCGCTCAAGATCCATCGCTCGCTCATCCGCTTCGAGTCCATCCTTGACCTGAAAGAGGCTTCAAGCCTTCGCACGGCCAACACTCTGGAGGAGGAGCTTTCACCTGCTACAGCCGACGACTTTGCGTTCTTCACCACAGGTGGGTATGAGACCATGCCGGGTTGGCCCCATAATCATCGCTGGCTGCTGCATCGGTTTGTCTTTTCTCTGGGCCGTTTTGCGGCTGGTCCCCGTGCTCGCAGCTGTGTGATGTAAGCCGCTCTTGGATCTGTCAGGGACCCGCCCCAGATTCGTCCGGTGGCATCTGCATTTCCTCCTTTGGAATCCGCCTGGGGATCCGCCTGGGGATCCGCCTGGGTTTCTTCCTTGGGCTCGGCAAGCCGGACACTCTGCGCTGTGATTCCCCCGTGCGAGCCCGATTGAAGCGCTGCACATTCCCTCCGATGTCTCTCCATCGCCGCCTCACCCCATCCACCTTCCCATGTTGACTACCATCACCGTCTCAATTGCGCTTTATATAACTAGCATTTGCATCGCATTAATCTCACACCTCCCCTGCCTTCTCCTTCTCCATCGCCATCCAATCCGCTCGTCGCACACTTCTCCACTCTGCCCTGTGCAGATATTCCGCTTCCTGCAAGTGCCAAGACCCCACCACTCGATCCGCTCCAGGCATTCTTTCCCTATGAGACCGAGCTGATAGACGTCTCGCAGCTTGGGTCCACAGCCATCACCAGCCCGCATCTCTCGGCCCAACCCGCAAAGCCTATTCCCCAAGCACATGCCGTGAGCTGGTCGGTTGCTACTGAGCAGGGCTATCGAAACATCGGCATCTACAACAGCTCTGTTTCGCCTCAACGCCAGCCCATCCATTCCGTCATGGAAGACATTCACTGGCCCACCTCGAACGAACACCCTACCATCTCTGTCGCCAACCCACTGCCCCAACCCAGCTTGACCTTTGACCCGCTCTTCCAGCCAGCGGGCTCGCAACCGTCCGCATCGAGCCGCACTCCGTCGCACTCTGGCTTGCCGCCGATGCCTCCCCTGCCTCAGTGTCCGTTTCCCTCGCGCACGTCTTCTCGGCAGTCCGTCGGGTTCTCGTCCTCGTCCTCGTCGTCTTCGTCGTCGGCCGCCTCTTCGTTCCGAGAACACTTCCAGGCTCAGCTCGCACCGCAAACCTCGCTATTTATCTTGGCTGACGGCCATGGCGGTGTCGATGCCGCTCGCTTCTTTGTATCCCGCGCTCGCGAGCTGGTGACCCAGCTGCTCCAGTCACAGCCCTGGAACTTTGAGCTGGCGTCGGACCGGACCTACTTCGAGTCTTGTGTCGGCACCATCTTCCAGTCTATGGACACCGAATTCTGCAAGACCAAGATCGAGGAGTATCGCAAGTGGATCGAACTGTACTCACCCGAACTCCCCAAGGAAACCCGACCCATCGACGACGGATGCACCCTCGTTGTCAACGTCATCCACGGCGGTTGGCTGGTCAACTGCAACGTTGGCGACTCGCGGACCATCGTTATTACTTCCTCACCGCAGAAGTCTGCCCGCACCGAGCCGTCGTTCCTGATGCCCAGCTTTCCCCAGCGCTTGCCGTCGCCGTCTCCCACCAACGCCTCGGGCTGGTCTCCGATCTTTGCCAGCGACGACCACAACATGACTCACCCAGAAAAGCTCTTCCACATCTACAAGAACGGCGGCGAGTTTGTGACCTCCGCGGGTGTCCTTCGCCAAGTTGAAATCATAGACCCTACGTCTGTATCGGCAACGGGCCAGCCCCAGCGCAGAATCTACACCGAGCTCAACGGCAGCCGCATCTACCGCCGACTAACACCCGAGATCCAGCGCGTCGGCGTCTCCAATCGCCGTACCCTCAACCTCACCGCCACCATGGGCGATTTGGTCTTTAAGGTCGAGCCCGCTGTGCTTTCCGTTCAGCCGGACGTCGACTTTGTCCGCCTCCAAAGCGACCAAGACTACGTCGTCATTGTTGCCACCGATGGCGTCTGGGACCACATGCGTGTCCAGGGCGAAGGCGGCAACCATGCCATTGCCGAGTACATTGGCTCCCGCATCAACTCCTGGAACGAGCTCAAGCAAAGGCACGCCGCGCAGTCAAGCATCGACATCTCCCGCTTGCGCATGCGCTCGGGTGATGCACTTTCCCGTCCACCGGCCATCTCATCGGCCATCCCCAGCGTTATTCAGACGACGCTGTCCTCGCTCATCAATCCCCTGACGCCGACGCCGTCTCCCTCGCCGCCACCTTCGCCTTCACAGGGCCAAAGCGCAGATAACGTGCCCTCCAACCCCTCGTCCGTCAAGACGTGGTGCAAGGTCGAGTCGCCCCTGCAAGAGCCAGAAGAACCCCTGCCTCCGCTGCCGCCGCTCCAGGAGCTTCTCTCTGAGCTGGCCCAGTCGCTGGTTTCGCGCGAGTCGGCCACCCACAACACCGGACTATTTATTTTGAGGCAGATCCGCTACGATGATGCGACCTCGTTCCTCATCCATTTGGGAGCCAACAAGTGATCCAGCAGCTTTGGCAGGCATGTCCAGGCTTGGTTCTGTGTTGATGACCGGGCATCCATGGACGCTCGAGCGATGATGATGGGACGCCATTCTATTGGTACTGGCCGGGTCAGCTCAATCCGACGAACGCGATTCTCGGCTCTGTCGGTTCTGACGGTTCTTTGCCGTTCATCCCTTTACTCCATCTCACTTGATTCCCGTTCCTCCCTCTATCTGTCTATTTGCACCCTTCCATCTTTCCGCTTGCTCCCGCGCTCGTCACTGTGTTTGCGTCTTCGCTTCATGTTGCTTCGAGTGCCGATTCCGCCGCCGCCAGCAGTACCACCTTTGATTGCCATAGCAATCCGGTGAATTGTGCCACCCCCTCCCTTGTCGGTTCATAAGCCGTGGTTTCAGAGTCACTCTCCAGCGCAAATCCTATCCCTGTTCTCCTTGCATTTACCATTCAATAACCCGCTTACCCGTCTGGTTCGCGCATGCTTCCCCTCGTCCAAGTCTAATGTATGTGCACGATACACTCGATTGCAATGATCCATTGTTGCCCCCCCCCCAACCATCTCCCCCTGGACTGCAGCACCAAGTGCTCTGGGGCTGTGGTGCGTGGAGGAGTACACCACCAGCGATGACTCCTCCAACTTGTCGATGGTTCTGTCGGAAATACACCGATACTGCGGCTCGTGCAAAGTGGAGGCTGCTGCTGGCGGCTTGACTTGATGCTCCCTGACGGGCAGCAACGAGTGTCTATCCTCTCGAGTCTGCCACCAAGCTGATGGGCATAGATGCGCACCGACTGCCCAGTTGCCGCCAAGACCCAATAATGATACTCTGGGGATAGGCCACCGTACGTGTCATTCTCAATGGCGGCCGTTTACAATATCCACTCAGCGAAGCAGGGGAGAATGGAGGCGCTTCGTTTCGAGGCGGATGGCCAATGTATTTTCTGGACACTGATGGCACCGCAGTGGCATGATCGGAACCCAGGGGTGCAATGCACCCAACCGATTGATAGTACCGCCCCCCCCCTCGGGATGCCTACTCATTCTCGAAGCTCATGGCTTTCATGAACTCGTCTTCAGTAAACTGCAGCATCCGAGCAGCTTCGATGTGGATCTAGCCGTGCGGACAAGTGGCAGCCGATGTGACAGGAGAGAACACACACCCACCCACCCATTCAATCCAGTGTCAGATAAGAACGAATCCAGGTCTTGGGACCGGCAATGCCGGCCACGATCATGGTCATGAAAGTGAGGCAAAGAAACAACACAAGCAAGCACGGCACTTCATCGCTTGCTCATTCATGCGCCAGAATCCCACTCCCTCATCTCCCGATTGTACCTTTTGCTTTTTGAGCACATCGATCAGCCGCATCTGCTTCTTGAACGCCATCAAAATCTCGGCTTTTTGCTTCTCAAGCCGCTTGTTATCCACCAGTAGTCTGTCCGCCGTTTTCTTGGAGGCCTCGGCTTTGTCCTGGGCGCAACAATCGAATGGTTGGTCATAGTCAAGCCGGCGCATGGGGGAACGAGCACTAAAAGATCGTCTTTCCCTGTCTTATTTTCTCGCTTCGGAAAAGTCCACATGCCGGCATCGTACCTTGGAGTCCATGGTGGCTTTGGCTACGGTCTGCTTGAGCTTCTCAATGTCCTCCAGCGCGCGATTGAGTCTGTCGTTTCCCACGAAGCACCGCCCTGCACTGATCAGGAACCTGCACTTCCGCTCCCAATCTCATCTCCTCAGCAGTACCATCGTCGGATTTGGCATTGAATCTGACACTGGGCTAAGCTTGAGCATCAGCTCTCACCGCCACTCCCACTCTCATCGCCACCCTCACTCGCTTCGGTTGTTTGGCCTCGTGTCTCACTGACCTCAAATCCTTGGCATTGACTTCGAGCTCTCGTTCCTTCTCTCTCTTGACCGCATTTTCGATTTCCTTGCGCGTCGTCGAGAGTTCCATCTCCAAGCTGTCGCAGTGTTTCTTTTGGGCGTCCCCGGCTTTCTTGAGCTTCTCGAGTTGCCCGGTCAGGCTGGAGATGCCCTTTTGATGCCTCACGTTCTCGCCGCTGAGGGCTGTGATCTCGGTTTGTTGGCTGGATATCGTCGAGTCCTGGCAGACGGCACATAGAGAAACAAGGAGGAATGAAAACAAAGATAATCAACGCCATTATCATACTTACGGACCTGCCCTGTGAAAATGACACCAACAGCACCAACAGCACCAACAGCACCAACAGCACCAACAGCACCAACAGCACCAACAGCACCAACAGCACCAACAGCACCAACAGCACCAACAGCATCAACAGCACACTTGCCCTCACCTTCTCCGCATTTTCTTGAATGAGCTTGTTGATTTCCTGCTGCATCAGGCTGATTTTGGACTTGAGGATCCGCACAGACGCAGATGTGATCCCATCGTTCTCGTCATCAATGTCCTCGGGTATTGTCGGCACCTCCAGGCGTGCTCTGGTACTGTTCCCCACCCGCCGGTAACGGTCATCAGCAGTAGCAGCGCAGCACCGGAAGCAAGGTGTGCTCTGGTTCGAGGTAGCTACCAGCGCTGCTGTCCCACGATAGGTTGGTGGGCGAGAATGCACTCAAGGACTCTTGACCAAGCATCGCCACAGCATACTACATCACTTTGCATCGCGTGGACTTGCACCCCGCGCTCGCTTACGTCTTGGCCTTTGTCTTCAAAAGGCTCTGCTTTGATCCGACGCTCGGTCTGGACGCACCGGCCGTGGCTGGCGGTGAGTGTTTTTCCTGGCGTTGCTGGTGAGAGCCCGCCCATCAGTCGAGAATCTGCTGCAACTCCTCGGTTGCCTGACAAACCGCAATCGCGAGATGCACTCACGATAGGGGGCTCGGGCGCATCGACATCCCACATAGATGTGCTGACCGGTCTGTGGGTTGCATCGGTGGATTGCTTTTGTCAGTGCTGTAAGTAAATTGGCACTCATTCGCTCGTTCACACCAGATCAAGCCCTCATCAACTTGGCCAGGGCAGCACGACATCGCTCTGTATGTCTGTCTGTATGTTTGTATGACTGGACACTGACCCAGTCGAGTCCTCGGCGGCCTTGCTGAGCATGGGTGTTCCTGCGGTCAAGGGTGCTTCGAGAATCTCTCGGCCCTCCCTCTGCCCGAGACGATGGATTGCGCAAGTAGAGGTGATTAGTGTTTCCCACCAAGCCTCATGAGCCGACACAGGAGCGCCTCCTCCCAGCGCAGCGTTGGTGTGTCGCTTTCTCGCTACGAGAGTCTCCGGGTGGATGTTGCTTCGCTCCTGGCTGTGGCTCCTTCGCCATTTGACGTCTATGACCCGCTTGCATCGGATCCCAGCAACGCAAGACCCCCACCACAACGGCTTCGGCATTCTTGACGACTTTGTGGGTCTCCATCTGGATCTTCTTGTTGCGTTCACTGGATCCGACCATGATTCCCAACCCAACCCCCACACACAGACAAACCAGATGACCAGGCCGGGGGAAAGCGGGAACGAAAGCGGTGAGTCCGATCCAAGGAATATGCATACGCGCTCCCATTAATGGAAAGCAGCATGAGGGAGGGAACCGAGCGTCAAGTGGCAATTCGTCCGCCAGACGTACAGGTACTTGCGCTCTCGCTCGAGGAGCTCCTTGCTGATTGCCATGGGTTCGACTGGATAACCGCCCGGATGCCCCATGAAAACGGGTCAGTCGGAACTGAAGAAAGCATCGCGTCGGTCTGGCTCTGTCTCGGCGGGAGTAAATCGATCGATCATGCTACCTTCATCGTGCTCCTCGGGTTTGTCAGAGTTGTGGGCGCGGTTCGCAAACGTGTCGATTCCGTCTGCTGGATCAATGTCGGACGTATGCGTCTCCATTCTTGTCGGGGATGTGGGGCGCAGCGTGGGTTCGTCAAGTCAGATCCCGGTGGTAGAACATCGTGGCTGGTCCTTGCTGGAATGGCCCTGAACCCACGAGCCCATGCGACTTTGGCGCGCTGAGTCGCCTGTGCATTTCCCGCCTCGCCTCTTGGCGGCCGGTGGTCTTCCTCTCGTCTCCCCGAGAATGGCGCAAGTCAACCCGTACCCATTCAAAGTATGTTCAAACAGGCCTAGGACAGCTCTGGTTCGTTCGGCGCGACTCATGCTCCTCCTCGAACTCCACCTCTCGCCCGCTGACTGTGGACGCCGTGTGAATTGGTTCGGGTTGTATTGCGTCCATTGGAGCACGCTCTGCGCTTTTGACTTTGCCTGGGCAGCTCAAGTGGCTCCTGCTTCCACCGATGCAATCATCATTCCAGATGAAGGAGCAAGACTCACAAAGGCATCTAGCTGTCCGAGTCTGGCTGTCCGAGTCTAGCTGTCCGAGTCTAGCTGTCCGAGTCGCTGTCGATGTATTCGGTGCTCAGTCCCGCACTGGACGATGCCTTCTCCGTCTTTACCGGTGTCGACGACGGCTTGCTCTTGCTTTTGCTCTTGGGCTTGCTGCCCACATCCGTTTCCTTCTTGATGTTGTATTCGGCCATGGCCTTCTGGTATCTCTCCTTCTCGATGGCAGACAGGTCCTCGTATTTCTGGCCACGATCACACAGGATCAGTCCCCTGTGTGTCTACATATGCACATGTGCATCCTCGATGCATGCAAGCTCTCGGTCGTCCCTCCGTCTTTGCTCGCTTGCCAGGCTCGGGAGACTTGCAGCCTACCTTCTTCTCCTCGGGCGTCACCTGCTTCCACATCTCGCCCAGCTTCTTGGCCGTTTCGGGGACAGACAGGCCGGGGAAGTCGATCTTGAGCTGAGCACGCTTGTCGTTTCCAAAGAGGATAAACGCCGACATGGCCTTCTTGGGGGCGTCCGCATCCTTCTTTGCACGCTTGGCCGGCTTTTCCTCGGATTTTTCGCTCGATTTTTCCTTCTTGCGTGGCTTTTCCTTCTTTGGTGGGCTATCGGAATCTGGTCTCTCCACCTTTGGCGCCTTCTCAGGCTGTTTTGTCTTGGGAGCCTTTGTTGGAGCTGTTGGAGAAGGGGGGGGGAGAGTTGTCGGACGACACCACGCGTTATACTCGATACACTGACTGAATATCGCTGATGTTGCTGACACTGCTGTGCCTTCAGACTATCGGTGCTGTTGGCAGCATGCTGGCCAAGTCTCGGCTGTCGCATTGCTGTCGGAGTGTATATCGACACCCACCTGGTTCTTCGGCATTTTCGTCGCCCGAGCCAGCCTCGTCACCGCTCGAGCCGTAATCGGAGGCAAACTCTTCTCCAACCTCGCTTTCACTGGAGGCGACAAAGTCCTCGTCCTCTGCCAGGTTGCGAAGCAAGAACGGAATTCGGGGAGTTGACTGTCAGTGATCTGTTTCTGGGTGCAACGGGACGGTGAGAGGCTCGGCATATTGCTCGCGCACAAAAACCCACCGCTTTCATCTTCGTCATCGTTGTCGCCCTGGCCAACAGCCACTGCGACCTGGGGCTCCCGCTTTCTCTTCGCTCCCGAATCGGAGCCGGAGCCATCGTCGTCGCCATCGCTTTCGTTGTACTTGGACTGGACCTCCATCTCGCTTGTGACCGGGATCTTCTTTTGGTGGCAGAAGTACTCCATGTTCTGGTACTCTTCTCTGTGGGTGTGGTTCCGCGGACAGAATGCAGGCAAGGTCAATATCGGTTTGAACCTATGATTCCACTACACGAACCCACTGCACGAGCTCAGTGCACGATCCCACTCCACGATTCCACTGCACGAGCTCAGTGCATTGTCCCGCGATGATTGATTGCGTTGTTTGCGAGTGCACTGACAGTGCCTTGCGTGCATCCGCCTCATCCACACAAACGAACCTGCCGACGCTGCTGAACTGATAGTCGATGCCCGTGGTCAGATTGAACTTGACTTCGATCGTCTTGGTGGTGGCACCGCCGCCAGCGCTGACACGCGAAAAAGTCACGCGGGCAATCTCGGGGTGTGGAATCAGAACCGGAGCCTTCATCACCGCAAGGAAGTACTTGTCCAGAGGGAAGAGCCAGCACTCGTTGGCTTTGTGTGAGCACTTGACGCCTGCTCCACCCAGGGAACTAGGATGGGTGCAGCAGCAAGACAGATGGCCAAGGACATCAGCGGCTGTGCTCAGCAAGAACAAAGTATGTAGCTCTCATAGCATCCTAAGAGATGCACTGGTGACATGTGGTTTGCAGTATCTATAGATGCCTTGGCATCCGCAGATCCCATGAGATACATGTCATCGATGCCTGGAGCGTACCTTTTGAAAGTTGGAGAGGGTCCAATGATCTTTTTGGACGTGAGACCCTTGAAGATGTCCGAAACAACCTCGTACATTGGTCCGTCATAGCTCTTCAGCAGCCGCCCCTCGTATTCGGTCTGGATAACCTCGCTGGATGGAGAGGAGAGTGTCAGTCCGTATCAGCATCGGCATCAACATCGGCATCGGCATCAGAGAGCGGACACCATTGCCGAGCTCCCCATTACCGTTCTTTGGATCGCCAAGCTCTGCCCACCACGGCGCTGCTACCGAGTGCAACGAGCGTGTCAGTGCCATTGCAACTTACTCCTCAAGCTGGAGATCCACCTCGACTTCATCCTCACGCTCGAACTGGAACACAAGGAAAGGGTACGAGGTCTGGCCCTGACGCAGCGGGGGATTGAGTTGCACCAAAAACAGCCAGTGCGACTCGGAGGGCTTCTGGAACAGAAAGAGGCGGAGGATTGATTTGTACTGTATCTTGTAGTCGTGCGACTTGCCGCGCAATCGCAAAAAGTCGCTGAACATGTCGACTTCGAACCGGCCACTGTGGACGAACAGCGATGGTCAGGGAGATGCGGATGAGATGAGGGGCCGGGCGTCGCAGGCGATTGTGGCGCAAGGCCAGAAAGTCAGCGCACCATCTGGCCAGCACCGGCATACATACCGAGGGGTCGAACAGAACAGGGCCTTGAAGGTGCAAATGGCCTCGCCCTGCAACGTGCTGATGTCGGCCTTGTTTTTGATGGTCTCGTAAAACATGGCCGCTGCCGAGATGGCCTCTCCGTCGTCTCCAAGGACAAGCTCCTCTGACTCGGCTGTGATCTCGCCCTCCTCGTGGCCGTCCGGCAGGATGCGGGCGTTGTCGTCCTCGACGTCCTTGAGCTGGCGCCGGCCCTCGTCGTCGTCGCCGATTTGGCTCTGCGTGACCATGCCCGGGATGAAGAAGCGGATGTCGACCAGAGTATCTTCCTTGGACTTTTTGGCCTTGGGATCACCAGAGGCGTCCTCTGCCTGGGAAAACTCGATCGAGACCTCGTTCTTGGATACCAGGGTGGTGTTGGCGACGCTGGTCAGGGCGATCTCGAATGCCGGGTTCTTGCCGACGACAAAGGACATGTTGGGCCCGGAAAACTCGGCGTGGCCCCAGTTCCAGCCCTTCAGGGAAATGTCCCTGGCCTCGAGGTTTGTCTGGAACCAGTTTCTGGACAACGAGGCCAGCGAGTCGTATGCCTGGCCAAACAGGGCCGGTAAGCGAGTGACGAGCATCCAGGTCAGCGAGACGGGCTCCGTTTGATGCAATGGCATGGTAGAGATTGCCGATGACGGGCTTGCGAGCCGGCCTCGAATTGGTTGGCGCTTGGTCTGCTGTTTCCTCGCTCTCTCTCCCCACCCCGTCCGTCCGGATGCAGTGCTGAAGACTCACATCTCTTGGGAATCCATCGAACTTGTGAGTCACGCCGTTGCTCAGGATCACTCGGTACTGGAACTCCTTGGCCACACGAACCCAGACCAGCTTGCGGATATCGGCGGCCGAAATGGTGACCTTCTGCGATCGATCGGCGGCATTCCGCCAGCCCACGCCGACCTCGGCAATCTTGAACTTGCCGAGGATCTATCGTATTTCGCCGATCAGCAGCGCCAGGGTCAGCGACGTAGGATTTGATTCCCGTTCGGGGGAGCCCCAGGGAACATGCCGGGCGATACATGGAGGCCATCGTTAGAAAGGCTGCGAAGTAGCTGGACCGGATGCTCTGGCCAATGCTCTGGCAAATGATCCGGGCGATCACTCCGAGCGACGGATAAGCCAGCATGCACCACAATATACCTTGCCGTCATAGAATATGTTTTCGTATTCGCTGATGCTGTCGCTCATGGCGGGCGTCTGCTGCTGGCTGCGACGGCGGGATAGATCGGATGACAGGCCAGCGACAGACCGATGCGCCCGACACCACCGCAGCAGCAATTTGCGCAAATCGGGACGCCGGGACAGTCACGTGGGAGTGCGTGCTGCTGGCCAATGGCGGAGCGGCGCTTGCGAGGCGAGACAATGTCTGGCGGGGCTGCCTGCGCGACGATGCCCCGGATGCGGTGCGGCGAGCGATCTGCATAGGGAATATCGCCATTGCGCAGAGGGAGAGCAAAAGGGGAGCAAAAGGAGAGCAAAGGGCGATGGCCGCGACGATGCCGAGGCGATTGTGCGGACAGCCCGAGAGCTTGGGCAGAAATGCATCAATGCCGGGCAGACTCTCCGACCAATGCAATTCAATCCGTGCAATGCAATCCGTGCAATGTATTCATCCATAGGCGCAATCGATGTAATCGATGCAATCGATGCAGTCCACGCAGCGACTGCAAGCAAATCAACCGCAGCCGCAGCACGACGGCGGCCTGTCTCGGCCAGCGGTTTGCCTGTGGGATGGGGACGCCTCCGATGCGATGATGCGACTGCCGCCCCCCTGGAATTCTATTTATTCCGTCGCTTCGTCCGAGCCCACCCGCCTCCACCGCCGCTGCCTCTGCTGTTGGCTCTGGCAAAGTCACGCTCTGCCCATCCGGTCATCTCATCCGGCCATCTCATCCGGCCATCTCATCTGGTCCCTCATCTGGCCATCCCTGTCCAGCGGCTTGAATCCTCGGTGCTTTCGCCTGAACCGCATCTGGCCCGGATCGATGGTGCTGCCGGCACGTTTGTCCCTGCTGACCCGCTGCGGGTCTCTGTTCTGCTCTCGGGGAACCCGGGCTCCCAGAGCAGCGTCCGTCGCAAGCTCTATCCCAACCCCAAGCAGCATCTGGCCCGTCCGCACCTACGCAACGACGAGGGTCCACTTGCAACCGACCCGCCTCTTGTGTGGAGCTGCGCTGGCATCGCCGGCCAGAGCAATGCTGGGTTTGTACAGCCCCGGCAAGACCGCCGGTTCTCTGCTGCAGATGACGACAGCCAGGCATTACACTCCCGACAGGGCGGGCGATCCAGCCCAGGCGACCAAGGCGATCAAGACGACCACGGCAGGCAAGCCCACTCCCGCCCTCGGCAACCTGTCTCTTTCGTCACAGGGCACCCACGCCTCCCAGCACGATCTCCAGATCATCCGCGAACTCACAAAGTACCTGTGGCCCAAAAACAACATCGCCATCCGGGCCAGAGTCGTCCTGGCCCTCAGTCTGCTCCTCGCCGGCAAGCTCTTTACGATCTACGTCCCTATTAGCTTCAAGCACATCGTCGATGCCCTCAACATCACCCCCGATCCCTCCATGACGGTGATGACCCTGGCCGGCACCATGCTCCTCGCCTACGGCACATTCCGCTTTGCCGGCTCGCTCTTTGGCGAGCTCCGCAACGCTGTCTTTGGACATGTCGCCCAGAGAGCCATCCGCTCCGCCGCCAAGGACATCTTTTACCATATCCACAACTTGGACCTCTCCTTCCATCTGTCGCGCCAGACCGGCGGGCTCACCCGCTCGATCGACCGCGGTACTAAGGGCATCAACCAGATCCTGTCGTCGATGGTTTTCCACGTCGTGCCGACCCTCTTTGAAATCTCGCTGGTCTGTGGCATCATGGCGTACAACTTTGGACCCGGATACGCCGGCGTGGCGCTGACAACCATGTTTGCCTATTCAGCCTTCACCTTCCTCACGACCTCTTGGCGCACCAAGTTCCGCCAGCAGATGAACAAAGCCGATAACGAAGCCGCAACCAAGGCCACGGACTCGCTGCTCAACTTTGAGGCCGTCAAATACTTCAACAACGAGCGATTCGAGATGAAGCAGTATGACAGCTCCCTGAAAAAATACGAGGCTGCGGCCCTCAAGACCACAACATCGCTGGCCTTCCTGAATGCCGGCCAGAACTTTGTCTTCTCGGTTGCCCTGACGATCATCATGTGGATGTCGGCACACGGGGTCATCCAGGGAGCACTGACCGTCGGCGACTTGGTGATGCTCAACGGCCTCCTGTTCCAGCTCTCGATGCCTCTTAACTTTTTGGGAACCGTCTACCGCGAGACCCGCCAGTCGCTGATCGATATGGACACCATGTTCCGGCTGCACCACATCAAAACAAATGTGCCCGAGCGCGCCAACCCCAAGGAGCTCCAGATCGTGCCGGGCACCTCGACCTCGTTCATCGACTTTGACAACGTGTCGTTCGGCTACAGCCACGATCGCCGCGTTCTGGACCAGATCAGCCTGAAGATCCCGCTTGGTGCCAGGGTTGCCTTTGTGGGCCCCAGTGGCTGCGGCAAGTCGACGATCCTGCGACTCTTGTTCCGGTTCTACGATCCCAGCCACGGCACAATCCGGATCAACGGCACTGACCTGCGTGACTACTCGCTGTCGTCGCTGCGCCAGGCAATGGGTGTTGTGCCGCAGGACACGATCCTGTTCAACAACACTCTTCGGTACAACATTGCATACGGCAAGATTGGCAGCACGGACGAGGAAGTAATTGCCGCTGCTCAGATGGCCCAGCTCCACGACGTGGTCCAGACCTTCAAGGACGGATACGACTCTCGGGTTGGCGAGCGCGGCTTGATGGTCAGCGGAGGCGAAAAGCAGCGCGTGCAACTTGCGCGAGTGTTTTTGAAGGTAAGCACTCTGGGTCGAGTCTGCTGAGCAGCCGAAACAAAATGCAATGGCGGCCAGTGGATGCGGGAGGGAGATTGGCCGACACGGCGAGGAAGTGGATGGTGTGTTTTCAGGAGCTCAGAGCAGGCGGATGGCATTCCAAGAACGTTGCTAACCCATCCACCGACTCTGTTGTCACCACCGCCTCTGTTGTCACTACTGCCTCTGTTGTCACTACTGCCTCTGTTGTCACCACCGACTCCCCAGGATCCCCCGATTCTCATGTTTGACGAGGCCACCTCGGCCCTGGATCTGACCACCGAAAAGTCGATCATGGAGGCCGTCCACACCTTCATCGGCTCCGAGGCAGACTCGTCCAGCAAGAAGACGGCCATTTTTATCGCCCACCGCCTCTCGACCATCATGGACTGCGATGTGATATTCGTGCTCAAGGCCGGGCGAGTCGTTGAGCAAGGCACGCACGACGAGCTTCTCCAGATTGAGGGAGGTGTCTATGCGGCCATGTGGAACGCCCAGTCGATCAGCGGCGGTAGTCTCGAGGACCCCGAGGAGGTCTTGACCCTGTAATGCGTTTGCTGGAAGCGACGACAGGGAAGGGAGAGCGGCTGAACGTCCGCTCTGTGTGCTCTCTGAGCCAGAACACGATTTACTTGACTTGATATTACCATCGCCGAGAGTACCCCCGGCCCAGGATTCGAATGAGCTTGTGCAGACCGAGACGGCTTGGTCGATGGCAGCCTTCTCCCGAATTGATCCCGCCCCAGCCCATGCCACCGAGTCCGGGCTATCGGGCAGATGTTGGCACATGTCTGGCAGCCACGCTTCTCTCGATGATCCTTCGCTGTTGCACGCCCCTTGTCGAGAGCCGAACCCCAAAAAATTGGTCAGGATATTCTTCTCGGGGATTTTCTTCTCAGCTGCCGAGCATCTTTCCGGCCTTCGTCAACGTCGTCCCTCGGGTCTGTGTCCTCTGGCCAACCTCTATTGCCCACCCGGAATCCCAACCAGCCGGCTCTCTGTACAGGTCAGCGTCCATACCCAATCCTGCCGGTTTCGCTGCCCAGTGACCGCTGATTTTTCCGCACCATCCGTCAGCGAGCCAACTCGGTCGTGCTCTGACCAATTTGCATTTGTTCCTCGTTCTGTCGACTGCTTTCCTATCCAGCCAGCCAGTCAGCCAGTCATCCTCTACCTGCCGCCCCACATCGTCCTTGACGCCTGCCCGCGACAATGACCAGCCAGTCCCTGGGTCTTCTTTACGATCCTGTCCCCTCTGCGGCGACCATTGCTCTGCGCTCCGCGTTCGCAGCCGTTTTCTACTCGGTGCTCCATATCGTCGCCAAGACGATTGCCGCCCAGAGCATCCATCCCAAGATTTGGAATGCATTTTCGAACCGAGACAAGAGCATTTTGGCGGAAAAGTAGGTGAATTGGTCTCCCCCCCCCACCTTCCCAACAATTCCTGGGGACTAGTGTGCTATGGTCCGATTGAGAGGGAGGTTCCGGATCGGACTCAGGCTCGCCGTTTGGACTGGAGGACCATCCGGTCGACAACATTCTGCCACTTTGACGGATTCATTGCCGAGCACGTATTTTCCGACTTTCTCGACACCCCAAGCAAGCGAGCTGTTGCTTTCTGGACCGACTGTAGTGGAATCATCTCAGATGGCTGACGGTCTGCCCCATTCCCTCTTCGACAGAGTTTGCTCGACGGTCAATTCGCTCTTCATCGGCGGTGCCGGCCTCTACTTTGTCCTGGTCAGCGATGCGTTCGCCAATGCCGACCTGTTCGCAACCTATCCACCCGAGCTTGACTGGGTGTTCCCTCAGCTGGTTGGATATACCATCTACGACACCGCAACCATGTATCTCCAGGGCGACTGGCCGATGGCCATGTGGATTCACCACTACATGGCAAGTATCGAGGGAATGTGGGGGTCTGTGGATCTCCATGTGAAGCAACTTCCCGACACTGTTGGTGCCTGATTTGGTGCATGCCTTCCGATGTGTGGGCGAGTGCAATGGTTGCCAGATATCGTCCGACAGCCGGGTTTCTAATGCAATCGTCTCTACAACGACTACGACTACGACTACGACTACGACTACGACTACGACTACGACTACGACTACGACTACGACTACGACTACTCTCGCCACCCCAATCGAAACAACCACAATCCGCCGAGAACAGACCCTCTATGCCACCTTCGGTATGCCCATCTACCGACGCCTCGCGGTCCTGGTGGTCTACTTTTTCATCACGGAGCTGACGGCCTCGATCCAGAATGTCATTTGGTTCCATCAAAACGTCGATCCGTCGGCCCTACTCTCGCCCGAGACTGAGGCTGTGGAGCTGCTCAAACTCAAGGCCAAGCGATCTCGGACGTATGCCCAGCTGCTGTTTGTGCGGGTGTGCGGCTTCCTCTTCTTCCGCACCTGGGTGGTCCCGTATTTGCTCTACTTGATCCCGGTGCTCTCGGGCGGCTGGATTCCGTTTGTGCAGACCCTGCGCAACGAGCCCTTGGGACTGTCGATTCCGGCTGTGCTCATGTTCTCCATGTTTGGGTACATCAACGCCGACTGGACCATCATGGCAGTGCGAGCATGGCAGCGCAAGACTCGGGGCACGGCCAAGGATGCCAAAGATGCCAAGGAACAATAGCGATCGATCTATGGAATGCGGGGGAAAGCGATGAGCGGGACGCATAAAGATGCTGTGGGAAATCACATATCTGCAATATCATTAGAAAGCTGTGATGACAGCAGAGCAACAAGGGGGGCTATGGTCCGCCGTCATTCCGCTGCTGGTTGCGCATCCTGAACGAGCAGCCGCATGTCTATGCCACTGTGAGGTGCGGTGCATTGTGTCCATTGAATTGCATATTGTATATTGCATGTTCAAAAGTCCTGTGTCGCCCCATGTTCCAACTGCTCCCCTCCCCCACTCCTCTCACAAACACAAACGCCCAGGCATCCCAAGCAAAAGCGTCCCTCTGCCGAGTACCATGTGGCAACTTGCATCCTGCCCGGCCAAAGCGGCGCGCGGCGACAGGTGGCATGAGGGTGCGGACCAGAGGTCACAGGGACCAAGATGATGAGCGGGCCAGAGCAAGCCCGTATATGTGCAGGGTGAGAACGTTAATGTGGTGAAGGAGAACTGCTGTCCCTGGACACGGCCGATCGAGGAAACGGGAGATATCTCCACGCAAACCGCCGTCATGCAATCGACACAACACTCTTGGCTACATCAAGCGACGTGCGTACATACCCTTGGCTGGGCTGGCAGCGTGACCTTGGACCTCCCCCTATGCAAAGCTTAGCTCGGTCGAGCGATGGCTTGGGTGCTGGCAGCGGGGGGGGGGAAGCCTGGTCGGTCATCAAGGGAGGGCCAGAGGGAATCTTTTGCCGGCGCCATCTGTCGAGAGAACTGCCCTCCAGGAGGACAGGGGGTTAGCAGTACTGCAGCTTCCCTTCGCAAGAGTTACCTTGATCAGGTGCTGAGGGTATAGTCTCAGCCCAAAGGAAATGAGGCAGCCAGAGAGAAACGCAACGGCGGGGTGTCGCTCTCTGCACCAAGGCAGATGGATTTATTCCATTGAGGAACCCGTTGTTGCTGTTTCGCATCGGTTGTCATCCTTTGAGCACCCCTAGTGCAAGTACGTTCGACATGGGCATGCATGCCAGCGGGCGTGCAGACAATCAAACCAAACGGCATTTCACGCAGTATACCAGCATAAGCGTGGGCACCGATCACAGAAGTGCCCTAATTCTGCTTAGTTGAGCTTGTGGGGCAGACCCAGAGCCTTGAGCGCGCAGTGGGCAGCCTTCTGTCCAGAGATGAACATGGCGCCAAAGGTGGGGCCCTGGAGGAGAGGGACGAAAGCAGAGGGACGAAAGCAGAGGGACGAAAGCAGAGGGACGAAAGCAGAGGGACGAAAGCAGAGGGACGAAAGCAGAGGGACGAAAGCAGAGGGAGGTTGCAAGTGCATTCATCAGTAACGAGAGAGATATCCGTCTCGAGCAGTGTGGCGGCGACTGCAGCGATCCTTACCATGCGAGGGGCTCCGTCGAGCTCAGCAACTTCCATGCCAGTGACAATCATGCCGGGCACGACCTCACGGGTGTACTCCACGACCTTGTCTTCGGCAGCGTTCATGTCCAGGCAGGACATGCCAGGGAGCTTCTTGACCAGACCAATCGACTGGAGGCGCTTGACACCGGTAGCACCCATGGGTCCGTCGTGGCCGCACGAGGAAACGACGACCTTGGCCTCGATGACGTTGGGGTCCATGCACGACTGGGTATCGTGGTTGAGGGCAACCAGGGCCCAGTTGGTGACAACACCGGCAACGGTGCCATTGCGGACAATCAGATCTGGGAGCGACGAGGGAAGTGGCGCAACATGCAGTGCAATGCGATCAGTGAGAGTCAAACAAGACCTCGCGTACAAAATCGAATGAGTTGGGCAAACCGCTATGCGCTCCCAAAACAACAGCAGCTGCGCTTACCCTCGACGGCAGTGGCGTTGAAGAGCTTGACGTTGGGGCGCTGGAGAACCTTGCTGAGGACGGTCGAGGTGAAGAGGGCGGCGTGCTTGATGACGACATAGTCGCCGCAGTCTTCATAGGGAACCTCAACCTCATCCAGGAACTTGTGAGCGGGCTTGCGGACAACCATGGCCGAGAAAAGCTGGCCGCCGAGCCAGGCACCACCGCCGGGCGAGACGCTCTGCTCAATGATGGCGATCTACAGGAGTTGTGGAGAGAATGGATCGGCCGATGGAGCCAGACAAAGGAGGAGGGAGTGGATCAGTGGTCGCAAGCGAGAATGGATCGGGCGATCGTGGTGGTGGTGACCGTAGACGTAGATCAGATAGCACAGGGACTGGACGACAGGCAGATCGCGGAGTAGGCAGCCCAGCAGCGATATGGTAAACCCACCTTGAGGTTGGGGTTCTTGGAGAGCTCCCAGGCACAGGAGAGACCCGCCGAGCCAGCGCCGACAATGACGACATCGCTCTCGGCGTACTCGAGCATGTCTTCCATGTAGCGCTTGACCATCTCGCGGGCAACGATGGACTCGCGGATGGGGGCAAAGTGGAAGTCAGCGAGGTTGTACTGATCGGCGCTATCGGCCTGGTTGCCCGAGAGGTGCAGAACCGAGGTGGCAGTCTGGGTGGAGGTGATGGTCATGGCGAGTGGTGGGAAGAGAGAGGGGATCTCAGAGAGGCGATTGGATCGGCAGAGGAGCGAGAGAGAAAACGCAAATGCGCGGAGGGATGCGGTGCGAAGAACGGCGGCCAAGGCCATGGTTAAATAGCAAGATACGGCCGGGACGATAGGACAGGGGGAACGCGGAACGCGTGTTTGGATTGCTGCGCTCGCGGGAACGGCTGCCTGCGGACGGGTGGCGCCACTGAGAGTGTGGTGCGCAGCGCGGCGTGGCTGCGCATGCGCCCGCGCCACAGACGCGATCTGTGCGGGCGGGCTTTGTTTGGACCCGTGTTGGAGGGGCATGTGACGGATGACCAATGCGCGCGTCGGCATTTTCTGTCCGTGTGGCTTGCGTGGCTTGCGTGGCTTGGGCCGCCCTCGAGCCGCCCTCGAGCCGCACTCGAGCCAGGCGCCTGTCTATTTCCGTCCGCCCCGCGCGTCTGTGTCACGCTGGCTCACGTGTTCCTCCTCCCACCGCGAGCGATCCCCGTTTTCGTTGTCGTCGCCATCGTCGCCATCGTCGCCATCGTCGCCATCGTCGCTCCTGTTCGGATCCGTTCCGTTGCCGTCCACCGCAGCCGCCGCACTCGCCGTCCAGCCGGCCCCGTCGACTGCTCCAGCCGCATCGGCTCCGATCCTCGGCCGTCCCTCCTGATTTCCGCAGCCACGAGCGAATATCCTCCAGCACAGTCCAGCGATGTGGTCAAACAGCCGTCCCCTGTTCACCCCCAAGCCCGTGTTTGCAACGGCCGCCGATAGCGGCGCCTCAACACCAGCATCCACGCAGGCATCGACGCCAGCATCCACCCAGCCCGATCAGCCCCAGCTTTCCTATGCACAGGACCCGCTCCCGCAGCAGCCCATTCGCCCTACCACCTCAAGTCGATACCCGACCTATCCCGCGGCAGCGCCGGCAGCCACGGGAATTGCCCCATCGCAGACCACCGGCTTGCCGCCTTATGCCCCTGTCACTCCTCCCTCTTTTGCGGCCCCTCCGGTCGGCCCTGGAACCCTAGGCTCGACTTTTTACGGCCAGCAGCCTCCGCTCGGCCCTCCTCCGTCAGCCACGCCTCTTCCAGGATCCGCAAGTACCTCGTCGTCATCCATCTCCTACCAGGGCAAGGTTGTCGGCCTTGGAGGCTGGAACGATACGCCGGCCCATATGACCTCCAAAGTAGCCGCCGTCCCCGTTGCAGAGCTGCAGGGCATCCAAGATCCCAAGGGCTTGATTGTCTCCAAGACCACCAATATGCTCGCCGTGGTATCGTCCGCTTACGAACAAGATGTACGTGTGGCCAAGCGCTCTGGGCGATCTGGATGACTACAGGCTTGAGCAAAGGCAGCGAACAGACGATACTCGCCTCCGGGCGCCAGCTCAGCTCCAGCGACATCGTTGACTAACACGGCTTTCTTGGCGTCCCGCTACAGCCGGCTCAAAGACGTGTGATTGCCGATACGAGCAAGCGGATCGACGAGCTCTTTGCCAAGCTGGGCGATGGTGTCGTCTCAGACGCTGTCGTGGCTTATTTGGTTGGCTCCATTCAAGGTAGGATCGTTGCCAGGCGATCCGTTGCATCAGACGACCAGTGAGGCGCCGTGCATACGCGATTATTCTCGCCTCGCTCTATCGATCCGTTATCACGGCTTCTCAGGAGCTGCTCAGCTTTCACTGACCCATCTGACCTGAATTGACACCCCTCGACCTGCCTGACGCTCATTCATCTGTTGTCGACGACGTTAATCGCATTATCCGCTGCTCCGACTTCGACGAACACCATGACACACACACAACCCGCCATCGCCAACTTGCAAATTGAAATGCCCGCCGATTACATGTGGGAGTAGCCCTTGATGCTCGCGACTCTGTCACCGCATCTTCCTACGTTGCCAAGCTCATGTCCGGCCACTTTGATCAAGACGGTCGCTGGATCGTGGGCTATAAGCGGCTGGTTGAGTTGTACCAGAAGCTTCTGTAACTTTTGCGAGTTTTCTGTTCCAGCTTCCCTGCTCCACTTTGCAGATGCTACTAGAGTCGTCCCTGCACAAGATTCGCGGAGCGATTTGGTCTATGGTAAACCTATTGATGATGCGTTCACAGATGGTCCAAGAAGAGGAATGGATACAAACGAGACACTCTGAAGTATCCGGAATCATGGTCGTGGTCGCCGAGCCGTTCGTTGGTGGTCCGTTGAGTCGCCATTGCTGTTTCCACAACCAGTTGTCGATAGTATGTCTTGGGCAGCACGGCCCTGAATACACGAGGTTGGTCTCCCAAGGTGACAGCCGGCCTGCTCGCTGCGACATGTTGCCGAGCCGGATCGCCTTCATGTTGCCAAGCCGGATTGTCATGCACCGCTCACTTGCCACCCCGGATGCGCCACTCTTCCCGATGCAAGATCGATTCTGTTTATTCTGGATACATATCCAGCGGCATGTACATCAAGTCTGGCTGTCTGGCCAGTGTCGGTGAGAAGGAGGCTGCATGAAGGTGTTCTGTCAAGATGACAGTGTAATGCGATGCAGAACATTGGAGACAAACTGGAATGATCGCATCTGGGCCGAAATGATCGCATCCGAAGCCGAAATGATCGCATCCGAATCCGAAATGATCGCATCTGGAACGGACTCAGTCAGACAATCATGTCCCAAACCAGCCCACGCGAAATTGCCAGTCGGGCGGACGGCCGGGCCATCGTCAGCGACCGCGGCATTGTCGAATTGCTGAGTCTCAGCGGACCGCTGGGTGCTCCTCAGCGGATCGGGATCGGGCGGCTGACGGCCTCGGCCCGCTTCTGGATGGCAATCTTGAGCACTCCGGCCTCGTCCAGGCTGGCGACGGCCGTCTCAAAGTTGGCGTCTTGGTTGAACCGCAGCTTGAGCTGGAACTTGCCAAAGGATCGCTTTGAGATCAGGAACACAGACTTGCGCTCGGCGGGCTGTGTGGCTCTGGATGTGCTGGCACCGGTGGCATCGGTGGCATGGATGGTATCGGTGGCATCGGCGGGATCGTCGTGGACATGCACAAACTCCTCGTGTGCGGCACTGGCGGTTGAAGTGGCTGCCGGCTCGCCCGAGTTGGTGTCGGTCGAGGGGGTTGTTGGCACGGCCGACTCGGTTGGAATGCGGGTCCGCTCGCCTTGGAGAACAAGGAGGTCCTTCTCGGTGCTCAGGGAGATGCTTCCCTATGCCATGCAAATCGATCGAGACAGTGGCCGTGGTGGGAGTGGTGGGAGTGGTATGAGTGGTGGGAGTGGTGTGAGTGGTGGAATGGTGGAATGGTGGAATGGTGGAATGGTATGAGTGGTGTGAGTGGTGGAATGGTGTGAGTGGGAGCGACATGGAAGGCTGACAGCAGAAGCGACATTGGCAGAGGCAGCACAGGGGTGGCTCCTGAGAACAGGCCCTGAGAACAGACCCTGAGAACAGACCCTGAGAACAGGCCCCGGGTGGTTCCTGGGAGCAGACTCTTACCTTCTTGACACCAGGGAGATCAACAAAGATCTCGTACGAGTCCGGCCGCTCGACGACATCGTATGCGGGACGGTAGTCGTACTCCTTGTGTGCGGTGTTGGTGCCGTCGACGGTGTAGTAGTAGAAGATCGGGACTCTGGTGCACATGGCTGGGGTGGATTGCTGGTGTCTGGATGGTGGTGTCTGGATAGTGTCTCTGGATGGTGGTGTCTCTGGATGGTGGTGTCTCTGGATGGTGGTGTCTCTGGGTGCTCCCAGCAGCCGTGCTTTTATATCATCCTGCAGCGACCCTGGTCGACTCGCACTCGGCCGGCCTGCACCCCTCGCCCCTGCGATTTCTCATCCGCCCCCCTGGTCTCTTGGCGCTGCCGAAGACGAGCGAATGCATCCGAACGCATCCGAATGCATCCGAATGCACCAGCACCACCGCGACCGCGCCGAAACCGGGGCGACTGACAAATGCATTGTGTGTAACATTGGGTTCCAGACAGCTCGCTCTGCCAACATCACCCCGTCCACCGCCGATCCCGATCGCTGCGTCGTCTGGGGCCACCGGGGCCGCTTTGCCTCCATGTCGATGGCGGCACACCAGCGCTGCTCGACTGCCGTGGCTGATGCATCGGCATCCAGGGCCGCCGTGTGCCAAGGCGACAGAGAATGTGGGTGTGAGTGTGTAGGCCGTGTCCTCGCTGCCGCTCTCGCTCTCCGAGATGGGTCTCCGAGAACAGCTTTCCTGCCCCTGTTTGCATGGTGTTCGTTGGATTGCGCATTTCGCTCGATCGCTCCCACAGCCAGCCAATCTGCAGCCTCGAGAGCACCGCCATGTTCCGAGCCATCCTCAGGCGGTCCTACTCGACCGGCCAGCCTATCCTGCCCACCACCCGATTCGCCAACGCCGTCGCCCAGGCCAACTACCAATGGCTCAATCAGGCCCTTGAGCTGCCGCTCGTTCACAAACCCACCAACACCAAGGTGCACATTCTAGGAGTTTCCAGCCTCAACTTCAATGCCAAACCCCATTCGCAGGCAGTCATCTCCCAGCTGCAGCCGCGCGCCATAGCCATCGACGAAGACCCCAGGAGCAAAGAGCGATACCAGACCTATGACTCGCTCTTCTCCGAGCTGTACAAAGGTCTCGGCAGCGACACAGCCGAACCAGATCTCGATCAGATCGCCAGCTTTGTAGAGCAGCATCGCGATCGCTTTGAGAACAAGATCCCGGACAATTACATCCGGGCGATCGAGCTGACGGGGATTCGACCCTTCTGGGACCATACCGTGGCTTGCCTACATGCCATCGAGCACCAGCTGCCTTTGGAGTGGATCCAGATCCCCAGCTCGGTCCTGGAGCGATCCATGACGGCCCTGGCACCAGCCAATGTCGACGAAGTCGAGAGCAAGCTTTCGGAGGACGATCGCGCCAAGATCGGTGCCGGCATGTCGACCGAGCTCGAAGCCCTCTTTGGCACAGTCAACGTCCACAAGAAGGACCTGAGCGCCGTCCGCACCGGCAACCCCATGGTCGACAACAAGATCCAAAACCTTGTTCTGACCCCGGAGGCCATGATGCGCTACAAGGCTGTCCTATCTTCATGGCTCAATCGCATCGATGGCTGGGACAAGTTTGAGATCTCGTGTGCCCTGCGCGAGGTCCACTACGCCGAGCAGCTGAAGGACTTTTGTCTCGAGCTTGCCAAGCAAAGCCCCGAGCAGCCCGAGCGCCCGGTCCTTGCAATCGTCGATCGCATCTACGTCCCTGGTCTGAGGAAGGAGTGGGAGACCGACAATTAGGGTCGATGTAGAATAGACTACCATGGCCAACTTTGTGGAGAGCATCATTGCCTAGGGCAGGTGCAGAGACCAACGTTCCTGAGCGAAATAATGTCTTGGATGCGAGCAGGCCGCATGGGATTTGAGACGGCAGCAATCTGTGGGTTCCAGGGTCGCATGGTTGTCAGCGATGGTCGAGTCGGCACGCAATGCCCCATCACCCGGTATCGAGACAGCAAAGAATGCCAGAGTCGTGATTGGAGCGACAGGGCCATGGACGCTCGATGCCAACAGCACATGCCTCGACCGACGCCCGGCTTCGCCCTCCAGCCTGTTGCCCAGACCACACCCCGGAATCTCTGGGTCGCATCATCCACTATATTCCCGGGGCAGCCATGGTAGTCAACAACAAATCTGCAAATGTCCTCAAAATCGGCGTCGTGTATCCGGCAGACTCGGTTTCGCAGCTGGTCTATGGCATCCAGATGGCAATCAACGAGATCAATGCCAACACATCCCTGCTTCCAGGTATGTTGGCGCGAGCATGCACTGTGCCGTTCCAGGATCGTTCCAGATCGCTCCAGGCTCCGTCAGGGACGCCTGGATGATGCTTCGCGGGATATGTGGCCCACCGTAAGCACCATATTCACGAGAATGAGCTTTGTAGCCGCTTGACACTTGCTTCTCCGTCTCATCTCTCGGTTGCAGATGCCACACTCCAGTTTGTGACACGAGACTCGGCCGGCAGCATCCTGACCGGAACGTTAGTAGTGCCTCTGCCCAACTCGCCACCGCCCATCGGGCTGATGGGTTGCAGATGACTGTCTCGTGGCAGTAGTCGGAGCAGCGAGTGGAATCTGTGAGCAGAGCTTTTGCTGGGCCTTGGGCCTGCTGACACCATGGATTCGCGACCAACCGAACCAAAGCGGACAAACCATCAGCTCCATCTGGAATGACGGGGTCGTCGCCATCATTGGTGATGGCACCAGCGACGTTACCGAATACGAAGCCGTCATTTCGGGCATTTACAACGTTCGTACTCCCGGAATCTCTGCTCGTGAATTGGCCAGGTGTTACGCGTGGGAAGACTTACCATCCGGTGGACACGCCTTCCCCCGCAGAAACCGCATTGCGGCCTCAGCACCGCCGCGATTGAGCTCGGGTCGGCAACGCTCTATCCAGTAAGTACCTGAGCATATCATTTAGTGTCGCTCTGCATGTGCTCGGTCTCTCACAAGAAATGCGTCTCCCATAGACCTTCTTTCGGATGATGCAAGGCGCCGACAAGCAGACGCAGCTCTTTGTCCAATTCATCAAGTCTCGCGGCTGGAAACGGGTACTGCATGCCCAGCCAGGGCGACCGCAATTTCGCACAGCGTGCAGCACTTGAGCGGCATTATGTTTACTCTGTTTTCTGTGGCTGCGTCAACATGCGTGTTTGGGGAGAATAGTTTGCGATTATGTATACCAGCGACACCTTTGGAAGTGGAGGTAAGCTATCGTCCAGTGTAGGAGGCAATCAACCGCCGCTGCATCGGCCACTCCGTTGGGGCGTGCGGGCGCTTGTGACTCACGGACACTTCCTTTCGTCCGAACCCCTTTCAGCCGCTGATGCCGCCGAGACAGCTGCATCTCAGCTAGGCATCACCGTGGTGCTGAAGCAGGCCTTCTATCAAGATCATCTGAAGCAACTGGCGCGCGACAAGACTAGTTTGATTGAGCCACTCAATAATCTCAAGCAAAGCTATGCCCGGATCATATTGGTCCTAGCCACGGAGCCGTACACGGTTGACCTGTATTTCAGTGCCATGAACTCGACCTGGAATATGGTCGGCCCGGATTATGTTTGGATGGTAGCGTACGACTCACCCCCAGCCGGATGAGCAGTTCGATATGCGGGTTGATGGTGGCGGCATCTCACCCTCCAATAGCACGGTTGTTGCACTGTGGGCGCCGAAAGCAGGATCGCAGCGCTACGTCATCTATATGCAACCTCATTTGCCACCCCCGCCTTCCCCGCGCAACAAATAGGGCCTCAACTTCCCTGGCAATACCGTCGATGAAATCCAAGCCATCCGCCCTGATGCCGTCCGGATGACTCAGGGCTTTATAACCAGTGAGTGCGACACCTAATCGGCTCGGATGCCAGCGGGGCTAGGTTGCTCAATCTGACTCTGAGGGATGACTGGTACTGCTATCTTTCCGTCGCAGACTATGGCGCAACCAACGCCTGGACTCCTAGTGCCCTGGCCTGGAATCAGCGCTACAGAGCGCTCTATGGCAACAACATAAATGCCTTCGACACTGGAACACTGTACGAAGTCAACACAACCGAGTTTGACACATTCTTCAACACAAGGTGAGACGACAATCGGATCGAGCGAGCTGCTTCGGCGAGTACCAACGAGTATTATGCTCCATCGAGCATTGCTGACGATTTCATCGCAACCCTCGTCACAGGGCTGCGTACGATGTGATCTATCTCTTTGCAATAGGATGGGTATGCCTCATTGCTTGGCTTCACCTGTTTGCATCGGCTTACACTTGCCTCTGCGATTAGATGTGGGACTTTGACGGAGAGAGCGGTAGTCGAGCCTCGATTCTTTGGATTGCTCCTTATGCTGAACTGTTCCGGGACGGTACCTCTATCCAGACCCGTCTACTGGCCACCAATGCATCCTGGTCGTCCGGCAACATCGTCAATGGCACAGTTCCTTACTCGCCTCCAAGCGTTTACCAAAGCTTCAGCTACGCTGGCGCCACAGGACAAATTATCTGGGACGGAAATGGAGTCGTGGTAGGATTTTTACTCGATTGTCTTTGCTCGTCCACTGTCTTCGCTGTGCTCAAGTGATGATGGATGCGTTGACAAAGCTGTGCCGTCGGAGTGAATATGTCTGTCTGCCACGGGCACATCAGGATGCAGCACCATGGACAAGTGCACTAAGCGTCCCACCACCTCTCCTTGGATCTATGCCCAGACTACATACAATCTGATTGCCGGAAACGGGACGAACTTCTTTGACTCGAGCGAGCTCGTTGGTGTCGGAACGTCGCTGGGCGTCAACGTCAACTGCAGCGGCTGTGGATTCTGGGATTTCGACTATCAACAAAGGGTGAGTGCCATGGCAGGAAGGACTGTGCATGGGATATACTGCCGGTGCCGCTGTCGGTCATATACTCAGGGACATCAATCACCCCTGCTTCAAAGCTTCGTGGGACCATGCACCCGTTTCATTTGCCTGCACAAGATGCGCAACAGTTCATTTCTACAGCCATACGCCAGCATCCTTGTTTAATAATCACATGGGCCTCGCGAACCAAAATAGGTTCCTCCAGACTCACCAACTACTCTGGGTAGGCGACACGCAAGCAGCTTATGCCACATAATCCACATCCGCTGACATCGTGCTTTTGTTCCACAGACTGCGATCCAGGTTGGGAGCAAATCACGTTTAATGGCCAGCTCATCTGCGCTGTCTGTCCCAATGGTGAGGGCCGTCGTATCCAAGAGCGCCCGTCTGACTCGTCCATGTGAATTCTACCCGAGAACGAAATGTGTCCCGCCGGCCGCCGTTATTCATTCCCGCGCCAATGCCGATCGATAGGATGGTACAACTTCAATCGCTCCTCCACTTGTCTGAATTGTCCGATCGGTGCAGTCTGCAACGGGAACAACGTCCATGTCAGCGTCGGATACTGGCAGGACCCCAGTGCAAACATGTACAACCGCATCGCATTCAGCAAGAGCTTTTACTTTTGCGGACCGTCGAGCGGATGTAAGAGCCGGTGCCTCGGTCGACGGGCCATTGCCGGGAAAATGGGCCACATCATCGAACTCATTCGTGCTGGCCATACGCCGCGCGCCGTGCAGAACCGGATGTATACTGACCTAGCACACCTCCAGGTTGCTCTCGTGATCCGTACATGGACATACCATGCACTGTCGGGAACCAGTGCCAGGCCAATTTTAGCGGAATGTATGGTGGTTGCTGTGCAGCACAGTAGAACGGGTCAATGGACTGGACTCAAGGCGCAGTCTATTCACCTCTGATAACGCAAACCTTCACACACCCCAAACCTAACGTTCTCGCAATAATGTTGACAACGGGCTGTCTGCAACTCCTCCCCCAGACTGTGCAGCGCCTGTGATCCAGGGCTCTACGAATGGAATGGAAAATGCGTCGACTGCACAAACAACACATTTGGCAGCTTTCTGCTCGCCATCTACATGCTCGGCTACTTTCTCATTGTGGTCATCATCTACATCTTCCCGAAGGAGGCCGAGAGCTTCCTCGACGATTTGGTAAGGCTCCATGAGTCACCGCAAAGTCTACTACATGCCGTGTGTCGCCAAGGGCATCCTGCGACAAAAGCACGCTTTCTGCGCCAGCAAACTGAGCAAGGCCATCCCCCCAGATTTTGATAGTTCAGATCTCGTCGACGCTGCTGGCTGCAGATGGTGGGCCAAGCATTATGTCGTCTATCCTCAAGTTCTGCGCGCTGCAGATGAACATGCCATTTGTCCAGAATGTCTGCCTTGCGCCGATCGGGCCATTCCTCAAGATGCTCTCAGGGTTCATCATACCCTTCTTGATCATGTTCTCGCTACTGTTTCTGCTCCTTGTTACGTACATCATCAAGGCAATCGGCAAGGGCGGGCAGGTCTTGAGCACGCGGCTCCTGAGGCATCTCAAGGGAAATGTCAGAAACAATATCTACTCGACGACCTTTGCGCTGGCACTGTTCTGCTTCATCCCAACTCTCGAAACAGGTGAGACTGTCTTGGAATCGCCTGGGATTCCTGTGGCTCCATATGAGAGCCCGACGCTGCTGTGGCTGTAGGATGTCGATGGCGGCTCGTGTTGATGCCATCCTCAAGAGTATCTGCATGCTGCGATCAAGTGTTGGCCCAATATCAATGAGACCGGGTGACGTTGTGCATATCGGCGATGCTCGAAGCCTCACTGCGACGCACTTTCCCTTGTAGCCATGGAAATTCTCTCCTGCCAGTCCGTCGGGTCCGTGTCGGTCGTGCGCTTGTATCCAGCTGTAACGGTGGGTTGTCTCCTGTTTACGTCGCTTCTGGGATATGTTGCTTCCTGCTCGGTGCCAAGTGCAGCTCTCCGCACAAACGGCTCTCACGAGCCAAACCACAAGCCAAGGCGCACACGGCCGAGCCAAGCCGAGTACTTTCTGATGGCCTACAGCTGACCATCTCGGCGCTCTTGGACCAGTGCTGGAGCCCCGAGCACACAGGCGCCGCAGCCGTGTCGATCAACATCATCGTAATCTCTGGGCTCGTGATCCCGGTCGTCGCGCTCATGGCTCTGCGACGAATATCGCCAGCAGCCCTACCAGGCAGCACCCTCACCCTCGACCACACCGCTCCATACTACTTCCTATACGGGGCGTACAAACTCGAGTACCACTGGTGGCTTCCAGTGGATCTGATCGAGCGCACCACTATCGTGGCTATTTCTGTGCTTCTTGGGGCTGACGGTACGAAGTCTCGCCGCACACGGTCGCAGCAGGCATTAGTGTCGTTAGTGCAGCTAACGCGATTCCAACTTCCCACTCCCATGCGCATGGATATCAAACACCAGACTTTCATCGGGCGCTCTTCTTGGTCTTCATCGTCTGGTTCTGGCTGCTTGTGAGGTATGATGCTTTCATGATTTGGACTGCCAGCACGGTTTGGGCTGCTGCCAAGCCCATGTCCAAGACTCATCTGCGATGATCCTTACCTCGTACTCGCTCTAGGATCTTTTTCATGCCGGCCAAGACCATTGTCGATAACTCGGTCAAGATTATTGGGTATATCAGCATCATAATCCTGGGTGGATTCAAACTGGAGGCGATTGCCATGAACACTGGCGGGCTGCAGGCTGTTGACTGCAGCACATACAGCCTGGCCTTCTTCATCCTGCCCATCTGCATTTTGCTGCCCATGAGAATATTCTTGATGCTTCCGAAGCGGATCAAATTTTATGTTATCAAAAAGTGCGGACTCGCTCCAAAGGTCGATCGCTATGCCACAACCGATGATGGCACCATCAAGAGGAGCGACCGCGACCAGAAGGAGAGAGGAGCGACAAAACAACAGGACGATGTACTGCCGGGCCGCGCAAACAGTATTTTTGACGAGCTCCGTCTGAGCCACGAAAACCTCTGACTGGCTTGTGCAGGGTCCAATTGGGATGGAATCAAGCATACCATGCTCTGCTTGGCAATGCACTCTGCCCTCCGCTTGATGGAGCTCGACCGACCCAATGCGACGATCACCATTTGGCCATAGACAGCCGGTACGCTCAGTCGTAGTCCGGTACAAAATGCGGTCTTCTGGAATCAACGTTCTTGCTTTATTTGAAAGTCAGCGAGTCGATTGGACAGCAAATAAATCATTGCATCGATGGAGTCTACCGCGACTCAGATGGAGTCTACCGCGACTCAGGCACCATATACGCCAGAGCGCCGTTACAACTTGGATCGGCCTTTGATGCCGTAGAGATCGATGCCGAACTGCGGGGTGACGCGGACACACGAGCCTGCGAGGGAGTTTGATGAGTGCACATGCAGTAGTTGGAATCTGGGTTACCGATGATCTGAGGCAAGAGCTCAGCGGTGCGTCCGCCACAGAACCCGACTTTGGTCGTCCCTGCCATGTTTTGTACGAAGCGCATACCTCCTTTCACCTTGTCGTTCTCGATGATGACAATGAAGGCATCGATGACCAGTTCAATGGGAACCAGGCCCTCGGGCTTCAGCTGGCTTTCTCTTCCATCGGGACCAACTTGGCTCAGGAGCGGTGTTGGTGAAAATGAGGGACACAGGGCCACAACGCGAATGCCTTCGTCGTTATATGGAGCCAATGAACGAGTGAAGCGAACGACACCTCCCTTGGCGGCGGCGTAGACTGGCTGGAAGAACTGAGGATACAGGCCCGCAAGCGAGGCGACGTTGATGATAATACCCGGCTGCTGGCGATCCAGCAGGTGCATGAGTGCAAGCTTGGTTCCGAGGACCACGGCTGACAAGTCGACATCAATGACTTGCTTCCATCTGCCTGGAGCCGGGAAACGACAGAGCGACGTTACGACGGTGGGTATGCGTTGGCGCTGCCGGAGAAGGCGCTGTACAAGTCGGTCGACGAGAGCTTACTTACTTGCTTCATCGGGCTTGGTGAACGGCAAAGTCTCGGCAATGCCTGCACGACACTTGCAGTCTCAGCATCGTGGGAAGGTTTGCAAGCCCAGTTGACTCGAGCGCTTCGACTTACCGGCGTTGTTCACTACAATCTACAGCCATCCATCACGAGACGCAAGAATCTGGATCAGTCCCGCAGTAATAGCCAGCGAGGGATTCTTCGAGATGCTGGAGAGCCGTAAGATCCAGAGGGCACGTTCGCAGACAGACACCTACATCAATGCGGCCAAACTCGCTCAGGGCGCGCTGGAAGGCGTGACGCATCTCGTCGGCATTGCATACGTTGGCTCGGACAGAAACAAATCTGTTGCTCCCGGCTGAGATCATGTCTCCGGGCTCGAACTGCACCGGTGAGATGTCTGTCAGGAGCAAGTTGGCGCTGCGGACAAGTCAGCCGAGCGTGGATCCAGGGCAACATAGTGAGTTCCAGAGCGCGGCTCGGTTGGCGGTGTGGATGAAGCGGCTCAAACGAGCGACCAGATCATAATTCGACAAAGGGATATGCCGATGCGTTGCTCTGTGGACGTGGCCCCAGGCTCGGTAGACCGGACGGACATGGGCAGACCAAGCAGACATTGCGGATGCGGTTGTCAACCGCCAGAAACGCGGATGGAGATCATGGCCGGGCGACACTCACCCTTTCTTGAAGAGTCGCTGGGCGAGCGCCTTTCCAAAGCCCGAGGCGGCTCCGGTGATGATGACCGTGGCTCCGGCGACTTGCATACCGGGGTGCTGGGCGATCGAGGGGAGAGATGGCCGGCCGGGGGGGGGCAGTGGGCTCGTCCTGCTTTTGGGCCAGCGGATGATTGGGGCGGCATGTGAACCCAGCCATGTGCGTGTGTGTGTGTGTGTGGTCATGTGCCGTGGCCTCGTGCACTCTCGGTGCACTCTCGGTGCGCTCTCGCCGGCCGCGCTTCTCGCCGTGGCCAGGGCCGCCGTTGCTGTTCGGCCGTCTTCGAAACCATCCTCGCCAGCGATCTATCCCATCGCGAGCCGCCAGCATGTCCTCCGAGGGCCACCCGAAGGCGGATGCCCCCGCAGATGCCCCTGCGCCAGTCAATCCGGACGATCCCTACGCCGGGATGACCCCCGAACAACAACAAGTCGCCTGTGAGTAGACGATCGGCGTCCGGCTCGGCCACGGGAGGCTCGCTGCAGTGGCAGCAGATGCGCCCTTGGCCAAGGGCCGCAGCCTCTTCCGCCAGCTCGACGGTGTCGCTGCCTGCACCAGGGCCTTTCCGTTTCCACCGCCCGTCCGAGACGACTCTGTGGCCATCCTCGATCCGATGCCCCCCCCCAGCCTTCTCTGCGTGTCTCATGCACCGCCAAGCGATCTTTGTGACGGACGATCGGATCGCTCTGTTTCGCCTAGGCCAGCGGCGACGTTCCCCTGGCGAATGGAAGCTGGCCCTGCCTCGTGGAGTGTTTGGCGTGTGGGAGGATTGGCGAGACCCACCCCTCGTCCGCTGCAACGTGCCGGGCTGGTGTCGGATCTGACTTGGTGAGGGCATGCGTTTCGGCTTGCACATCCCACCCTGTGCCTGCTCGATCGCACCGGCCAAGTGCTGACCTTTTGGACGCTTATCCTAATCGCCCCCCATACAGACGAAGCATGGTGTGCCCAGTACTATGCGCAGTACGGCTACGATCAGTCTCAGCAGCAGCAAGGCGCGGCAGCAGCAAATACCCAGGCCCCGGGTGCTCCAAGGGATGCCCAATCCGGGTTAAATGATTATGGTTCCTACGCTAATGAGGCCGGACCTCGAGACGCTGGCAGTTGGCAGAAGAATGAGAGACCCAGCTACGATCGCCGAGGCGACTATGGCGGCGGGCCAGGCAGCAGAGGCGACCGGGGCGGAAACGACCGAGGCTATGGAGGAGACCGCTATGGCAACAACGATTCTGGAGGCCGATTTCCCGATAGCGGCCCCGGCGGACGTGGTGGACGGTTCGACGGCGGCAGCGACCGGTACGGCAGCGGAAACGATCGATACGGCACCGGAAGTAATCGCTATGACGACGGCCCATCCCGCGGCTTTGGCGACAGCCGACCAAGAGGTACATCGTCTGCACATCCGGGAGTGCGCTGGCCATCTGATCGCGACGGCCTGGATGTCGGTGTTTCCGAGCTTGTATCCCTATAGCTCGCTTGAGCTGGGGGTAGCTACAGACTCTGCTACCGACTCGCCGATCCGACGGTTGGCGGTGTCCCTAAATCTCACTACGAACACACGGGCACCCGTGCCATCCACAGACGAGCCCGAGGACGACACCAAGAGCAAGGACACAATCTATGTCTCGGGACTGCCCGAGACCGTGACGGCCAAGCGTCTGGGAGAATTCTTTGGAGTCCTTGGTATCATCAAGGTAGATCGGCCAATGAGCTCCGGCCCGGCAAGATAGCTGCCAAATGCGATCGACAGCATGCTTGCCGAATCCCCCCCCCACACCAGGCTGGACTCCAAGTCGACTGTGACATGAACCGAATCGTGGAGTGCTGTGCTCTCGGCTCACCAGTACCTGCCTTTCCTCGTTGTAGATCGACAAAAAGACCAGGGAGCCTAAGATCTGGGTGTACCGAGATAAAGTCTCGGGTGTTGCCAAGGGCGATGCAACGATCACATTTGACGATCCCCCGACCTCCGGAGCTGCCATCCAGTGGTTCAACGGTATTGATCAGTTTGTCTTGCTGCCTATTCCGTGGCTCAAAAGAACGCGCACCTCGCCAGTGCAATCGTCTGGATCAAGTGCCAGTATAGACTGCTGACGGCCTTTTTATCGTCACAGGCAAGGAGTTTGACGGAAATGTCATCAAGGTTGAACGTGCTTCCCAGAAAGCACCTCCTCCCGGAGGCTACAGCCGCGGAGGTCGTGGACGTGGCGGCGGCGGTCGTGGTGGAGGCGGTCCGGGAGGCCGTCCTGGCAGCGAGCCCGGCGATTGGGTCTGTTCTAGGTACGTATTGAACGCCGCTTGCTCCAGTCAGAGTCGTATTAGGCGATGGAGTTTGATGCTCGTAATGGCGCACCCTGGGGCAGCTCTATTTGTCGAGACTGTGCTGGTGCTGCAGTAGGTGGCTACTGGCGGACTGCAATCCGTTTTTGCGAAACGGATGTACACGCTTGATGGCCCTGGATGTATCAGTGCCGCGAACTGAGCATACTATCGATCCCTGGCAGTCGATCGGAGCCACGGGCTATGTGTTATGTGTCTGGTGCTTACATTCTCTTTCGTCTACTTTCCCACTGCTTCATTTACCCGTGTCCCTCGGCGACGACGTTCACGTTGCGTCCATAGCTGCAGCAACAACAACTTTGCTCGGCGCAGCGAATGCTTCCGCTGCCGTGCTCCGAAACCTGACGGCGCATTTGGCGGCGCGGACGCTGGCTATGGAGGCCGAGGCTTCGGCGGCGGTGGTGGCGGCGGCGACCGAGGCTTCGGAGGACGCGGCGGAAGTGATATCCGAGACCGGCGCCAGGAGGATCGACGATCGCACCGAGACAGACCTTACTGAACGAGCAAATGAAGACCTGCACGGAGCCTGTGCAGTTTCAGCCTGTGCTGTTTCAGCCAACGCGAGGTCTTCTCGACCCAAGAATGTGATCTCCGTCGCGGCTTGTTGCTGAGAGCGGATGCGACAAGTGCTCGCAAGTACATGGTACACCATGGTCGCCAAGATTGCGACCAAGTACGATGCGGTGGCGCTCCCCGAACAACAGGCGCGGCTGCGAATGATGCATGGCGAGGGTCGAGCGCGAGTCCATCCCAGCAGCGGTGCCGTTGCTGGCATCTCGGAATACACAACCAGGTAGTCTGCCGATAGTTTGTCGGCCGATGCGACTACATCGTGCATATCACACATCCCATATCACACATCCCATACCTCACACATCCCATATCACACATCCCATATCACACATCCCATATCACACATCCCATATCGCACATCCCATATCGTGCACACCCCCACACACAACACACCCGCAGGCGCACCGCACCGCACCGCCCGGCTGGGTCGCTGGTCACTCTGCATCGGCCGCTGTCCAAAAATGGCCAAATGGAAGTGCTGTCCTTTGCCAAAGGGCGCGTCCGCACAAAGCGTCGTCGCCCGGCGCTGTTGGGCTCTTGCTCACTCCTATTCTGCCCCCGCTCTGGACAACTCCCTCCTTTTCCTCGCCAGAGCCTCACACGCCCCCCGACCCTGCGTCTCCTCGGGCCCGCCCTCATGCTCTCGACCGCACCCACCAAGAAGGCTGCCCCGATCTCCAAGCATGATCAGATCGTCATCTGCGCCGGCAACGTAGAAAACTGGAACTATACCATCTCCTACTGTCATTCCCTGACCTCTACCAACCCGAAGCTTGTGGCTTCCCGGGTGCTGCCGTTTGTGCTGGGCGCAAGACTCTGTATAGATGAGGAAGATACCGTAACAGACTTCAAAGTCTTTGATCGCATCTGGGGCTGGCCAGGCGGCCATTCCTTCCTTGGGGCCGAGTAAGTCTGCCCTTGGTTGCTCTGCCCTTGGCCGCTATCATCCGTCGGCTGCTTGATGTATATTGGCCCCGCTCTCTGCTTCTCCCGCTGTCTGCTGTCCTGCTTCCATATGCAGCATCGTTTCTGCGTCTCTCCCATTTCGCATCTACCGTGTTCCGTCTCTCTCCTTGATCCCGGTCCGCCACCCCTTTCCCGTGGTTTGCTGGACAGGACTCGTCCTGGTGCATTTCTGCACCGCTCCCAGAACCCGGTCCATCTCTTGCGGATCCTTTTGCTGCCAGAGAACGAGCGCTTCGCATCACCGGATCAGTCTCGAGCGAGTGGTCATGCCGCGATGATGGACGACGGCCGCACTGCAGAGCAAGGCGGCTGTCGGCGTGTCCGGGTTGCTCTTCGCCGGTGCTGACGTCCTGCCTTTCTGTCGACCCCAGCACAACACCCATCGACAGGGCTTACCGGTGGTATAAGAGCGAGATTGGGAATAACAAATGGCTCATGTCGCTCGACGAATTCGAGCATCACGTCGAGAACTGCTGCACCTCAAAGTTGGTAAGCGCCCCCCCCCCAACAGATCTGCTGCATCGCCGACGGTGCCGAGTCCCCCGGCCGGTTCGGCAACCCGCAGCATCCTGTTTTCGTCTGCTCGAACTGGCCCTCGCTTGACCGCAGTGCAGACCCTCATCTGCCCGTTCTTGCTCTCGCAGGACAACGAGCCGCTAAACTGTGACTATGACACCACAATGGAGAGCGAAGCCAACGTAAAGCTGGTAGAGTGGAAGGTGTGGAAGCATGAGATTGGCGAGGACGGCATCAACGGCGCACATGTCCTCATAAAAAAGAAGCTCTATGCAGAGTAAGTCTCGTCGGGCCCTCCGTCGCACGTCCCTCGGGCTGTCTCCGCCCTGTTCTGTCAAAACGCAGAAGCGAACCGGATGGATGGTGTCGTCGCTTGGTCTCGCGCCAACGCAGCTTCCTTTTCTCTCGCGCCCTCGCCTCGCCCCCCCCCCTCTCCCGCCGAACCCACAGCCACGACCACCCCTTCATCAGCAGATCCCTCGCCGACTCGTTCATCGCCTCTCTGGTAGCCGGTGAGAACTCGGACAACGAGGAATTCCTGACCGAGTGGGAGGTGATCGATTCGGACGAAGAAGACGCCGACATCGACATCGACAACGACATCGACGACGACGATGACGAGCTTCCAGGCTGCGGTTTGCTGGACCACAGCAAGATTGTCCTCGAACCCGTCGATATCGACAAGGATTCCGCCAACCTGCTCTCCCAGGACTCTACCGTGCGGCAACTCGCGAAGCTGGTGACTTCTGAAGCCAACGGGGCCGGCCCGCTCAGCGCTGGTAGCTCGGTAAACGAAAACGGACTCTTGCCAAACGGAACCAACCCAACCAAGCACGCGAGCCCAGATGATACCGAATCGATTGCGAGCCTGCCTCGGACTCTCGCAAAGAACACAGCCTATCCCACGCCTATTTATTCCACGAGGAAGCGCTCCAGTATTGGTGAGATTCCGTTCATTTCGTCGTTCTATCTGTGGCACCAACTCCTGCTGTCGGTGGGGACGAATGCACAAGCACGGCTTGCTGTGCTCCCTCCTATTTGGCCCGATCTCGACTCTTGGCTGGACTTGTGTCAACTCTGAGGTGGCTGCTGCTGCTCTGCCTCCTGCTTTGAGGACCTGTAACTTAACTGCGCCAATGTCGTTTCCGTTGGTCATATGCGATAGGTTCGCGCACGCCTATTAGAAAATCGCCACACACATTCAAGCGTCGTCGCTCGTCAGGTTGTCACATTGCTGATCTGCTTCCTCCTCCTCCCCGAGTGTATGTTGTCCTTTTCCTGCACCAGTGGAGCCAGCGATTACTGACTGTCGCCGATCGTTGTCTTTGTCTCTGTGCAGGAATCAACGGCGTCCCGACGCCAAAGTCATCATGCCGGTTAGTCCCTCAGGAAGATCCGGATCCGCGGAACCCATTCAACTGCTGACGAGCCTGCTGAGCTCTGTCTGCAGAGTCGCCCAATGGCCTCATCTGTGCTTTTGGCCCCCACCCCTTCCCTCCATCTCTCCGCTGCCGATTGAATACACGGTCCTTTCGAGAAACACATCACATCCCGATAGAATCACGCACGAGCCGTCCGTTCTCTTGCAGATCCAAAAACGCATCTGTGGGCCAATCGATGGCGACGGCTTGTAATTACAACCGACGGCTTGCAGTTATAGCCGGTGGCGACCATACCAAAACATCGCATGGCTCGGCTTTCCCAGAAAGTCTCTCTGGACCGCTATCACTACCATCATCTTCGTTGCCATCGCTGGTTGCTCATCGTATGCGCGTAGCCCCCCAAAAGACATTGCCCAGCTTCGAGTCATGTATTCGGGAAAGGAGGAGATGGGAAATACACATCCTTCGGCCCCGGGAGATGGTCTGCGCTTGGATTCTCGTGTCACACTTTACGGAGCCATCGACACCCGCTCACTGCAAACGAGGAGCCCTCAGAACTCCATGGGATCATCCTTGGCCGCCCGCTTTGAGCGTTTCCATTCATAGATCTGCTGCTTGAGCTCGTCATCTAAAGTAACCAGTCAGTCAGTTGCTTGGTTGGTCAAAATCGTCCCTCGAGTTGGTTGCCTCACCGCCTCTGCATTGGCGCTGCTTCTGACATCGGTCCGAACCTCATTCGCGCATCTCGACGCGACCCAACAAAACCAGGGCGCTCCCTCGCCATCCCAAGTCTCCATCTCTATATAATTCACCACTCTTTGTCCAGCAGCATGAATGGTCGGACCGACACAGAAAGCAAACACTCACTTGGAACGACCATGTCGATTGTCAGGGGCATACGGTTGACTGTGGTTCGAGGAGAGGGAATGTGAGTGGGGCACCAGTTATCACCAAATGATCCGCCAGTGGTATCGGGCCGGTCGACACCATCCGCTCGTGGCTGAGCTGCCTCGGACTCGAACTCGGACTCGGACTCAAACAAAACTCACATGGATCATGCTGATCAGAAAGAAGGTGGCTCTTGATCGTGGACCGATCCACGGTGACGTGGCTCGTGGGCAAGATGACCGGGTCTTCCATCAGCGTAAACATCAACGGATCTGGACAGGAAGCACATCATTTCAGTCAGCACATGCGAAATGCCATCGGTTTCACGGCAAGATCCGATGCCAAAGCTGATGCATTTTGAGATGGCGACAACGCTCAGTCGCGCACGGTCCATACCCAAGAACTCGTCTGGAGCCTCTCCGTATTCCTGTTCGGCATCGGCTTCGGCTTTGATAAGGGCCTCGACGGTGTCGACAAAGTCTCGGAGGGCACTAAGCTCCCCCTGTGATCAAGATTCCAAAGGATGTTGTCCATGCCGACTACTGTCAGTCTGGAGGCCAGCGCACCAGCGTCCCGGGGTTCACAGTGCAAACTCTGCGCCGCCCCGTGACCGTCGCCGATGCAGAAGGCGAAATCGGTGCCACCATTCAGCCGCAACTTGCCTCGTTCCGTAGACTGCTCTTGACCAGAATGTCGGCGGCGCGATGGAAATGCTCCTTCTTGTACGAGCGGCCGTCCTTGGAGATGGCAACCTGGAACTCTTTTCTGCGGGCCAGATTCAGGTAGATGCCAATCAGGTCGTTCAGCAGCGACTTTGGCCTGAAGCTGTATTTCTCGGGATTCCTGACCTGGCGGCGGGGAGGGCAGGAGTCAGCAGATGCGTTCTGCCCATTGCCAAGGCAATCATGGATGGGGTAGAACGCAGGAAGACAACCCGCTGTCCAGTGCCCACGATTTACCATCCAACCCATCACCCTCACCCAGCACCAGGCCAGCGCAGAATCAGACATATGTCTGGGACATGTCAGCCCCCCATCCATCATCCACCCACCCATTCATCCATCCATCCACCCACCCATCCATCCATTGCTATCCCACCACTGCGTTATGGTCAGCATCATCTGTCATCCAGGTACCCACCTTGAGCTCGGTGCAGCGCGGGCCCACCAACGCAGCCAGGTTGTAGTCCAGCATAGCAGCCAGACGCTCGACAATCTCTGGCTGCATGAAGGGGATGCAGATGCGGTCGTTGGTGGTCATGTAGTTGAGCATATGCACAGTCTCGTTGCCCAGGGACATGTAACTGTATGCTTGTCGCTCGGCCATGCGGAAAGTGGCCTCCCGTTCTTGACGATGCTGCTGCGTGGCATTCATCCAGGTGCTGGCATCGGCCATTTCGTTCTCAATAGTGCGGATTTCGGTCATTTTGTCGAGGCCTTCATCGAGCAAATATCGCGTATCGTTCATCAGGAGATTGGCAAACTTGACGAACGATTCCAAACGCCTGGGCAGTCAAGGCAAGCAACAATGGTAAGCGCTCCACTCCTGGAAGTCGGGCAGCGTGTGTTGTCAATTGCAGCTGTCTTTTCGCGGCGCTTCTGGGCTGCCCATACGAGCTGGTTGTTTAGTGGTCGTACATGCTCTCCTTGATCACGTTGGTTCGATGAGTAGGATCGTTCCAGACACATTTGAGGATATGTGATATGTTGTAGCGAATGTTGAACTTGTCATAAAACTGCGATGCCATGCCCGTTTGCTCCACATCTGCGAGTAATGAGAGGTTCTTGTAAGCACGGCTTCTGCGTTGCTGCCAGAGCGACAGCTCCAATCCACCGCGCCACGTACCAATGTAGAAGGACATGACGGCTTGAACAAGGTGCTCACGCATCAGAGGATGCGTGCCAAAGACATCATCCAGACGCTTGACAACCTCCCCGGCGGCATTACGGTACAGTGGAACTGTAAAGAAGAACATGATCTGGAGCCGACACACAGCAGCGCGTCAAATCGGTGCAAATACAACAGCACTTCTGGCGAGCCGCCATTGACAGCCCAAGCGCGGTAGAGCACCCGCACCAACTGAGCCCAGCACCCACCTCCACCAATTTGCTCTTCAGATAGGGGTTCTTGATGTATCCAGAGTTCTGCAAAATGAGCATGGCAAAGGCACAGATTCCGTCGCGTGGGAACGTCTCCAAGACGATCAGGTTGTTTCTGGAAACGCGATGGCATCAAAGTCAGCTGTGGCTCGATGCTGTTCTCGGAACACCGCATTGATATCGCAGAGCACTCCAACTCACGATGATCGCTCACTGCAGAGGGGGAAGCATTCGTACGTGCCACGACACATACCTGCACACAAAGAGGTAGTAGTCGCAAATGTCCTCGATAATCCACTCCGGGAGGGTCGTGAAGAGCTTTGGTGCCTCGGCAGGCAGTGGGAAAAGCGGAAGGCCTTGAAGATCGCCACGGATGACGCGGTCCCATTGGATGCTGTCAGGCTTGGAGCCGTTGGCGTGAATGGCCCCGATACCCACGACGATGATCCGAATGAGCCAGATGATGACCAAGTTGAAGAATCGGAGCGAGTGCTCGATTTCGATGGGGTCCAGCAACGCCACATCCATGGCAAGTTTGTAGCCAATGTACGTATCCAACTGAACCTATGATTTCAGCCGGTCGTCAGAACGAGTAGCGGATCTAAACGCCAAGGAGCAGCGTTCTGGTAGCGACAGGCTGGGATCGGAGACCAGGAACAGCAGCAGCAGCAGCCCTCATGATCACACTGCTGCCATAACGGCTAGAATGCCCATGGCACTTTGAGACACAAAAGCTGATGCATACCAGGTATCGCTTGAAGAGCTCTTCGTTCATAGGAGTCCACTGGGCCCCAAGGCGTTCTTTCTCTGCTCTCATGCGATCAATCTGCTTGCGCATCTCCTCAACCTCCTTCAAAAAGCTGCCGTACGTCCGGATGATGCTCAGGGATCCGTAGTGGTGGAATGCGAGGGCAAGGTAAAACACCTCGCTGACAAAGTTTGCTGCAGCTGGAGTGGGATTTTCAGCCCGCCATTCCTGGAAGTAAGCATCAGCCGAGATCTTGTCCGAGTTGATTCGCGTCTGCTCGTCCACAACACAGGCAAGCCGCTGCGAGTGCTTGAAGTAGTGCGGATCGATGAGATGAACCTTGGAGAACTTGGGATCCATGATGGGATCGGCCAGCTGCAGGAAGACGCTCCGAAGATTGTGCATAAAGCCGTTCGTTGAGACGGTACGTGGATCGACCTGGTCCATATCGACGAGAAGAGGCAAGTGCGCGTTGCTGAGCGATTGAGGATCGGCCATGCATCAAGTGCGGAGAAGCCATGAAAGCGACGGAGCCTCGATAGCCTCAAGACCTCAGCGTCTGAGAGGGTCCCGAGGGCCACCACAGTTGCAAGAAGCATAATGACCCACCTGAAGCTTCCCTCTTGCAATGTTCTTGGACACAGCGTCTGCCGAAAACTGCAGGATGGCCTCCTTGGCCTCGGCACTAGACCGAATGATCGTGAGGAAGACCCCGCCCAAGGAGCTCTGGTGGACCGCAGACGACACAAAAGCACCATAAACCGATCCGTCATTGTGGGTTCAGCGAGGGTGAGGTGACTACATGCGAGTTGGGTCGTGCTATGCGAATGGATACGGCTCGGCATGGCACAGAGCAGCACAACACAACGCAGACAAGCATGGAACTGACCTTGGTGCGGGCGCTGATACCTCTCAGGCTGCCCATGGTGCTTTGGAGGTCACCGTAGTTGCGCATGCCAACGTCGAACCCAATATAGTTGGTACCAGGCTCCATGCCATATGCCAAAGGATTCGAACTTGAAAAGTATTTGGTCACGATGGACTGGTCCGAGTCTGGGAAGGTGGTGAGCCGAGAGAGAAACGGGCCGAGGGTCGTCGCAACTTCGACCAAACGCGGAGGCGTATCTTGAGGATTGAACTGCGGGAGCTGAGTAACCTGCTCGGCGAATACAATTGATGGTGAGATATGTGTACAGCCACCTGTAAGCACTGAGAGATTCTGTGCAGTGCTGCGCCGGCAGATCTGCCAGCAATACGAATATGAAGACTGTGGCGACAGTCGCGGTTATGGATCAAAAGACCTACCGCTGCGGCCACAGACTTGAACGAAAGCAGTCGAATAAGCGCCTAAAGTAACAACAGTCAGTCAGCCAGTCAGCCCGTCAGCCCGTCAGTCAGTCAGCCATCTCTCGATGCACTGTTGGAGATCCTGGAACGCAGCTACCGCATCGTACATTCATCGGCAAGGCCATCGTTTGTGCAAGCAGAATCGAGAGGCGACACCAAACACACATCCGCACCTGCAAAGGAATCTGCTCGTGTTGCTCGATCGAGCCCTTGAGCATCTTGGCAGAGACCGACGAAAAGATCGGCCCCAGGATCTGCCATAGATCATGTAGAGTCAGCGTCACACTCGACACAGTAATCCGACTCGACAGTTGCCTCCGGCTTATGCGCTCTCTGATGGCGATATCGACAGACCTCCAAGAACTCGTCATTCTCATAGCGGGCAACAAAGTCCTCGAGGAACTCGGGAGGGAGCTGGCTTTCGCTCTCGTCAGGGTTGGGCAGCAAAAGCTTCTCGGCAAGCAGTCCGGATGCCACCTCAGCGACTCTAGATCAAGCATAGCGTCGTCAGCCACGGGGTGTCGAGGTGTCGAGGTGTCGGCCTCCAAGTATCAGCAACCTGAGGTGCATCGCCCAGGCCCGTGCGGCAACGTCCCGACCAAGTCGCCTTACATATGCAAACATACCTTGCGGGCTGGGCAAAGCTATCGGCCATGCCAGGCATCATGACGAGCCAGCTGTAGTTCATGATCAGAGCCTTGGCAGCGGTCACATAGCCGACACGTCGGGCGGCGACCTCCTGGACCTGCTTGCGGGTCTCGCCGTTGGCTCGATCAACAACGATGGTGGCGCGGCGCTTGACCTCTGCGATTCTCTTCCAGCAGCCGATGATGTAGTCGATCAAGGGTGCATCATCCGCCGCAGGAGTCAGCAAGCGTGCATAGAGCACTCGCTCGACAAGATCGTGCGTAAACACCAACGGAATCGACTCGGACTGCAGTTCCTCGATAAGCGACGGGATGTACATGTAGGACTTGCGCAGAGCAACATCCACCTGCAGCAAACATTACATCCAGTACAAGGATCAGCACCCAGCGTCGTAGAGCGCCAAGCAACGACGACAACCCAGCGCACACCGAGTATGTTCCATGGGCCGTAGCCCCGGGCAATCACAGGAGCCAGGGCTGCAGCCGAGCCTGCAATAACTCTGACCAAAGGACTCTTACGTTGAAGCTGACTTGGAAGATAAACTCAAATGTCTGGCCCTCCCAATCTGAGTCTGCGAACGACAGGAACTGGCTGACGAGTCGATCCGTGCCAGAAGGGGTCGTTGCGGTCGTCGGCGTTGCGGTGGCCGATGGAGTAGGGGAGGCGGTCGACTGGAGCTTCAAGGCATTCGGGGTGCTTGGGCCACTCTCCTTTGCCACTGCGGCCTGATAGATCGATCGTACAGTTGGTCAGAGAAGGTTGTGTGCAGATGATACGACTCGCCAACGGCAAGAGCCGTCTGTTAGGGCCGTGCTGACTCTGCTCCGATGGTATCAAGGCCAAGGCGGACTGAACTTGTGAGCTCACCTTCTTCACGGACGGTCCGGCCGAGAGGACAGTGGTCGGCTCCGCTTGTGCCGATGACGAAGCTGCAGGACTGGTGCTGGCCGCAGCCAACTTGGCGAGTCGCTTCTGACGGAGCTGAACAGAGAACACACAGTCCCGGCTTGATCAGTTCAACGAACACCCGAATTGCGACGGAAACCAGGCCAACGCCTCAATATGGGAGTATTCCGAGCACAGCGCATTGGCGCCGAATGCAGCATCGCAACGTCGCAGCGGCCATGCATCGGGAGGACCGGACGAACGTACCGATTCGGGAGTTTCGTTGTTCGGACTGGACGGATCCATGGCTGGAAAAGCGAGCAGGCGATGCAGCAGCCAACGTTCGAGAGATGACTGCGAGAGGGTGCAGAGATGGAGTCGCCGAGGGTGTGGGGGCGATTGGGAGTGTCAAGCACGGCCGGAGGGGGCAGGTTGGCAGCGATCGGGAGATCAGGGACGAAGGTCGAGATGACCAGGGTCGCCAGCGAAGCGCCAGGATCAAGCGAGGCGAGGCGCTCTGCTGGATTCTGGACATGCCGGCACCCATCGCCAGCACCCATCGCCAGCACCCATCGCCAGCACCCATCGCCAGCACCCATCGCCGACAACGGCTGCCCACCACATTCTCGACTACATGGCACGGAGCAATCATTCGCTACAAACTCCTCCGATGATTTACGTACAAACTGTGGTCGTGCTCCAATGCTGCAGGCTCACATAGCACAGTGCTCTTGGGGCGCTCACGATACACGGATGTATTCAGGATACAGAAAGAAAATAGTCCAACATGCTCAAATAACAGAATGCCCCGCTTCATTGTGGACACCATGGCCTGTGATGCTTGACCGGCAACGTTGCCGCTCGCCAGCCACTGGAGCATGGTATTATGCACTCGAGAATCGCGTGACATATGAGGCAGGAATCCAGCCGGCGACCGGGCGGGTGGTCGGGTTTGTCAGGGGCACATTCTTGGCCTGTCGCTCGTCCGTGAAGAGCGAGCTAACGAGCTTGGGCTCTCCAGCACCGGTTGGACTGGCGAGTGAACTCTTGGAGCTCGTGCGCTCGGGTGGGATCTGCGGCTTCAGTAGCTCGGGCGGCACTTTTGTTCCATAGATCCAGGTGCCGTGTCGTTTGCGCACCGAGACAACATCGCCCTGGAGAACGGCCCTACGTTAGCGAACTGGCCGAGTCGCTGGTAGCATGCCAACGACCTCTCCCAGGAAGAAACCCCACCGCGCACAACCACAGGCAGCAAAGCAGACTTACCTTGGCGATGGTCATTTCGCGGTCGCTGCGAGCAATGTGGTTGTGGATGACCCAAACAAGCTCCTTGCGTGCTCCGATCTGGCTTGACGACGGGCGAATGCCAAGGGCGCTGGTTGTAGCCAGACTCGGCTCGTAGGAGACATCCTCATCCACAACGGTTCCCTTCATGCTTTCGACATCGGCCTCGACCGGGAACACGACGTTGGGCCGTCGAGAAACGTTGCCAACTGTCAAAGTGACCGCCTCCTTATCTTGTCGTTCGGGCCCTTCCAGTGGCTCAGCGGGTTGCTTGATCTGGTCCTGGAGAGCCGGTGCATCGGGGCGCAGGTCGCCATTCGAAGCACCACGCTCTTGTGCCACACCCGAGCCCAAGCCCGAGCCCGAGGCAGCCCGAGCAGCCATTTCAGGAGCCGGTATGTCTGGTACTTCAGGAGCACCCTCGGCTTGATCCAGGGCCGCCTCGTTGAGCTCGGAGCGCACATGTTGCGGAAGCTTATCCATCACGGCCTCGTGCAGGTTCTGAGGAATGGCGATAAAGTCCTCCTCATCCAGCGGAGCGCTCTCGGTATCGGAGTCGAGGTGCTGCACCATCGGCGAGCTGGCAAAGTGGACTCGACGGCCAGTCTTGGCTCCAGGCTTTACGGGCTCTTGCGACTCGCTTTCACCGGCAGTATCGCTTGTGTCTGTCAGAGACTCGTCGCTGGCCTTGGACGGCGCCACGGATGTGCTCCGTACACTGAAGGATGGAGAGTTCTCCATGATTGGAATGTGGACTTGGGTGGGAGCCTGAGGCTTCAATCCCATGATTTTCTTGAACCGGTTGCCAAATCCGGCCAGCTGAAGCTTGAACTGGCTCGGCGTCGGCGATGAGGTCAGCGACAGGTCGTCGCGCGTCTGCAGCTTCACCATCGGCGGTCGAGGGGAGGCACCCACGCGTGGCAGCGACCGATATATCCTTGGCGTCTCATCCACGCCCAAGGTCGGATCGGCGTTGGGGTCAACCAGAATCCAGTCGCGGCGCTCGACCTTTTCTTTGAAGGTGCTCATGGACTTGCGCAGGTCCTCCTGCCTCTTCGAGGAACCCAAATCGCGCGACGACCCAGGCTGAGGTCGCAGCGACTCGGTGGCCGGCAGAATGACCTTGGGAGTGCCTGTCGTGCGTTCGCCACGAGGCTCGTATGGCTTGTATTCGTCGGTGTGATACGACGTTGACGGCTCTGAATGCTGTGCCGGGACGTTGAGCTGTGCAGGAACATTGAGTTGAACGGTTTGTTGCAAGCCTTGGACTACGCGAGCCTCGGGATCCTGCATGGCGAGACTTGCCAGGTACTGCGGCATATCCTTCGGTGAGTTTGGCAGGTCCGCACTTGGGGCGGGCTGTGGGTGGGCACTCTCTGCCAGCGGCTCTGCGTGGCTTTCGAGACCAGGAAGCTGTGTCCGCAGTTGCACATGCTTGGCCAGCTGACTGACGACATTGGCGTGGGGAGGGAACTGGCTAATGCCGAGGCTGGGCATCAAGCTGTCGCCACGCGAAGGCGGCACAAGCTTGGGAGGGTTGGCGTTGGAGTTGGAGCCGTGCGAAGAAGGCGACCTGTCGATGGGAGTCACCGTCACGGACATGCCGACGGCTTCCGCAGGAATGCCAGGCAAAGGCTTCCGCTCAGGGGCGGGGGACTGCATCGGGTCGATATAGGGCGACTCCTCGAAGCCACTCATGTAGTCGTCCACCGAGGCCATTTCCTGGACCGAATTCGAGACGGGGATATAGACATCGTGGTTGGGGACGTCTGAGAACTCAAAGTACTCATCTGGCGATACCACATTGACCATTCCCTGCGGAACCAGCTGCGGAGCCGGTTGCGGCGTCAGCATGTCGTCGAGGATCCTTGGCGAGCTGCTCGACTGGCGCTCGGCCCCGACGGAGCTGTTCATCTCTCGGGGTGGGCCGGGCTCGGGGACATCCAACAGTTCCGCTGAAGTCGGGGGCAGCTCGGTCGCGCTGAGGCCCTGGCCTGACGCCGATACAGCTGTAATCGGTGTGGCCAGATGCGATTCATTTCGAGCGAGATCGTCATCCGACTGACCGCCAAACTTCCTCATCATCACACGGTCGAATTCGAGGAAGGCCTCCCGCTCCTTGGAAGCGACACTGAGGAGGTGCGCGTAGATCTGGGAGACAAACTTGGACTCTTCCTTCAAGGTCGCGAGGATACCGAGGTTCTTGATGCGAACCCATTCGTCCGTCAGGGCCTTGATGGTCATGACATCCTGGACGGCCCTGTCGGCCTCGGAGGCTCGATGTCGCTGCTTGTTGATTTCGGTTTCGGCCTTCTGGATCTTCTTATCCTGTTCCTCATTCTGGCGAGCAACGACTCGGTCGTGGTACTGTGCAGTAGAAACAGTCGCGGTCGAGTAAGAAGGTATGCACGAACGAGCAAGGGCGGATGGGAGCGTTGGCGCAAGCGACGGCAGCCCACGGCCGACCCGCAGCCCTTGATGTAACGAAGAATGCCCCGGTCCGGCTGTCGGATGTCCAATCAGCCCAGACTCGAATGATCGTCGCCAGCGTGTTGTATCCTGCTGTAGCTTGTGCTGGGCGGGGGAGGATAGGGAAGGTACCCGACTCTTGGAGGCTGTCGGCCAGCCCCGAACACTATCTCACTCCCGCATGCTGCAGCTGCTCATCAGCCCAAGTTCGTACCTGGACACTGATGTTGTGGGTCGCCACTGTTGTCGGGATGCTCTGCTCGATGGACCTGTACAAACAGTCGCCCTGGACATGGATGGCAACATGGATGGCAACATGCAGTGTGAGTACACCGCCCCCATCGCTCTTCCCTTGACTGCGAGCGCTGCATCTGTCTATGCCTTGGGCTGAGCCACAGCCGAGCGAGGCGGAAGCAGCGAGATAAACCTACGAGTCCCCGGATGTGGCGAGCAAGCTGGAGGTGGGCATTGGCATAGGTGTCGAGACCTGCAGGCGGCAGGAGGCAAGCAGTGGTCAGTAGCCTAACCGAACGGATCCTTCGAGCTTGGCTCGCTCGCCCGGGTAGATCATGCATGATCGTCGACAAAATCAAAGAGAAATATCGGCTGGGGTCCTTGCCGAAGTGGGACCCCACCGACAGGAAGCAGCGCCTATTTGGCTGTCCATAACCGTTCCGGAGGACCGACATGAGCAAGATGGCACAAGCAAGCTGGCATGAGCGAGCTGGCATCAACAAGCCGCCATGCAAGCCAGCAGCCAACCGACCTTTGGGCGAGCCTAGCAACTCGACCGTTCGGACCGACTTGGTCGAGGCCAGCTCCTTGACGCTGATGCCATAGTCGTAGTAGGCGGTGGCAACAGCCGACAGCGTCTTCCGGAGCTTCTCAGAAGCCTTGATGATGTTCTTGGCCTTGGCGACGCCGTCCTTGATGTCCTGTGGGCTGATCTTCCACTTCTCGGCCTCGTCCACCGAGGTCGGCAGAACAAACTGCGGCGTAGGTATGGGCTCCATGCAATCGAGACGAGCAACCTGAATCAGAGAGTGTGTTGTGGGGGAAACGGGCTGTTTCGTGTGAGGACGGAGGAGAGACGAGGTTGGATGGTGATCCTGGGCTGTTCGACAGCCGAGCAGGAGATGCTTTGCCAGCAAAGTCCAGAGTCGACCGACCAACCAACCAACGGCCCGCAGCCAGAACAGCAGCATCCGCCAGGAAGATGCTGTTGTGGAGATGCATGCGACCAAAACCCCATTCCCCCCTCCAAAGCACCGAGCCCATTCCCGAATGCAGCAGGCCATGCGTTGGTTATGGGAGACAGTAAGCCGGCGATGCTGTTCTGGACTATGCCATCGACAGACAGAGGCGTGCTGCAGGAGACGTACGGTTGGAGGGGGGGCTCCTCAGAAGCAGGCAGCAGATGGATCGCTCGGCAGGAAGAGAAAGACACAGCCGACCGCCCCTCGCTGACGACTGGGTCTTGAGGCCCTGTCCTCCAGGAAGGACCAGCTTGCTGGCCGCCCTGGCGCCGCCTGTGGCCTGCGCTGGACCGTGCCACCAAGAGCCAACAAGCGCACCAACAAACACTGGCCGCGATTGGTGTCGTGCTGGGAGTGCCCAGAGACAGGGCGGCGTGCGACAAAGAGGCGACCGAGACGCAGAGCCGGGCGAAGCGGCCATGGGTGCGGGGCAGCAACGGGCTTTGGGTCTGGAACATGGCGCACGAGACCTCGATGGCAGGGACCATCAGCAGGGATGTTCAACGGCGATATAGTGTATAGACGACGCGGCATCAAGCCAACTCCCCTCCCGCGGCGGTGCTTTTGACATAGATCTGCAGCACGTTCTTGAGCTCCTCGATCTTGCCCGAGTCGCGGTCGAGGACCTGGATGGTCTCGAGGGTGTGGAAGTTGCCCTTTGTGGCAATAAAATGCAGGTAGACGGACTGGCAAGTGTTGGGCCGGAGTGGTCTGAGCGACCACACCACGCCAGCGCACAGCCGAGCGGAGCAATGTCAGGGCCACGATAGCAATGATGCTGCTGGACTCGGGTTGTTGGGCCACGCGCTGGCGATGCCAGCCGAGGCGATACGTACCCGAGTTTCACTTCGCTCTCGAGGCAGACGAGCGAGGCATCGGTCTTGCAGTCCTCGGTGTAGCTCTCCACCATCTCTGTTCCGTCCCAAAACATGACCAGTCAGCGTATCAGCAAGCACCAACAGCACGCTCCAAACAGCACGCACCAGACCCACTCACCCTCGTAGCTCACAGAGAGCTTGGATTCAAACGAGCTGCCAGTGGCAGTCTTGAACTTGTCTCTCTTTTGGGCCTGGGGAATGATCAGCGAAAAGTTGCGGATCCGGGACGTTTTGTTGACAAAGAAGGCCTGTATCGAGAAGATCTTGCATAGAGAGACCGGCGATACCACTGTCGAGCAAATCAAAAATATAGATGCAGAGAGACTATGAGGGATAGGGCATCACATGGTACATCCGTCAAGCAGCTCGGTAAGATCAACTGCACCCGACGATACCGATTTGACTCGTATCGCTCGCACACACACATGCCTGGTCCGCCCGGGCTTTGGTACCCACGGAAACCTACCAGTGAACACAATCGACACCCCGCCCACGGTTTCCCCTGTCTTCTCGGCCGTCGACGATCGGAGATGGATGATGCGCTTGGGCACAAGATGCTTGCGGCCGTGGATCCCGGTGCCTTGGAAGGATGCCGTGCCGATACCGATACCGGGGCTGGACTGTGCCCAACAGTAGTACTCGGACCAGACAGTCTGTCCACGAATGCCGCATACGCTCGGAATGCCCTCGATCAAGACGTTGATCAGGCGACCCATTTGATTCGATTCCGAGAACAGCGAGACCATCGACTCTTGCGGAGGGTTGTGGAGCCGGGCCCCGGTTCTTTGCCGCTTTTGGGACTCTTCGACGCTGCCGCTGCCGGCGTCCAAGAACGAGACTTTGTAAACCAGGTCGATCTCCTCGAGAGGCTTCAGTGTAACAGGCAATGCCTTGCAGATGTGTAGCGGGAAGTGTATCCAAGATACAGGAGAAGCGATACAAAAGGTCGAGGCCGTGTGAGTACGAACAAAGCTAGATGGGGCAATCGCCGGCGCTCGGCCCAAGCAACTGTTGCCTGCTGGCTCAGAGCAAGCTTCAACCAGACAAGGGCCTCTAGAAACAGGCAATGTCTGCGCTCTTCAGAGCAAGGGGTGGGGACGTATGATCCTACCGAGCCAATGTCTCCTTGGATGTAGGCGACCATGGCGTTGGTCATTTCGACCCGCACCGAGCTCACGATAAAGTCAAATAGGTGCTTGGTGTGGTTGTTAGAGATGTTGACGGACAGGATCATGGTCTCGGGAGTGATGAGATTGGTGTTGAAGCGCACGGTCAGAAACTCGGAGAGCGGCAAGACCATCCGGACGACCTTCGGTACCCTTGTGGGGCCGGTTGGCGCCGGCAGACCAGGGATCCGTCGATGCTGATGCGACAGACGATGGGAGGGGATGCTGTGGGGGTTGAAGTACTGGTCTTGAGCCGTTGTCGAGGTTCAAAGCAAGCGTGCGAGTGCATTTGGAGACATATTGCGTTGCCGGGCCCGTGGCAGCGGTGTGGCGGATATCATGTTGTAAGTGACGGGCAAGGAACAATGGATGGCAGTCGCCGAGATGTTCAAGAGCCCAGGAAGCAGGGCTGCTTTTGGCACAAGCTCCAGACTCTTAGGCTGAGCAATCGCTGCGCTATCGGCGGAGTGGGCGGCATCCATACCTATAGAGAGCCCCTCCAGCAAATTGACTGCATCAAAGGTATCGAGGTCACAGTTGTCGCGATTGTTCTCGGACCACGAGCTGGGTTTGGGTGCAACCGAGATGTTGAGCACGAGCTTGGAGCGACTTGACGATCCGGCCTTGTTATGGATAATCTCTGGAGTGCCAGCGACAGAGTCCCAGGACATCAGCGCACTGCCAGATAGCCAAGGGTACGTTGCGAGTACACCGCCGCAAGCTGCTTGCTTCAGCTTGCAGTCCAGGGAATGGACAGGACAGTGGTGCGGAATCCGATGAAATGAGCCTGGACAGACAGAGCTTACCCAGAGGAACCTTGAGCGGAAACAAAATTCGTCCATCGGTAAGCAGAATGGGCAGATCCTCGACCTCCTCTGTGTAGTGGTACGTGTATGAAAGCATGACCTCCTCGGCCGGCTCCTTGGAAACGGACACGGCGCTCTCGACCACAGGCGAGTCCGATGGTCTCGACGAGATGACGGCAATGGTGCTGCCGCGAGTGCGTCTGGTTGCTGCTGCGGCCATAGGAGAAGCAGCGGCGATGGGGCTGTTGATGGTATCGCGGCGATATGCAGGGTTGCGCTTCATCTGGTTCAGACCCGGGATGGGGACGCTATAGTTGCCGCGAATGGTCGATAGCACCGCAGCAGGAAGCGCCGACACGGTCGTTTGAACCGAGAGGCTCGGGTTGGCGACAATGCCCTCAGCATTCGCTGCGCTCATGTCGTTGTAGCTGGCTGAGGCCGAGACATCGGCCAGACTCTCGGAGGAGTTGTAGGCGGTCGAGGGAAACTCGCTTGAGGTCAGGGTGGCCGTGATTTGGATCGAGATCGCCTGGGCTATCGACGGAAGCGACTCTGCGGTGGCAGCAATTGGGCAGTTCTCCGAGGGATTTGCGCAAAGGTAGAACGACAGCACCTCATCTACCCGGCCACAAACGAGGAACGGCAGAACCACGAGGTTAGATGCGATGGCAGATCAGACAGGGCGGCTGCATCAAATCGGCACGGCAGCAAGTCGGGCCCTGCAGGTCAAGACTGCCCGAGGCATTCTTCTGTGGAGCCATTCGACCAAAGGGATCGCCGACGTTATCCAGGCCCGAGGGATCGGTTCGACTCGGCTTTGCATCAGCAAAGATTCGTTTGGCGAGGCGATAACCGACCGGGTCTGTGTTTCAGCATCTCGACGACAGCGCCGAAGCGACCCCCGGCTGTGCAGCGATTCGGCACCCTTACCCCAGTAGGCGACATCGCGAAGAGGGATTTCGAGGCAGTCGGAAGTGACCGAGTCGATTGCTGGCACGATGCATTCGTACGAAGCCTCGGCAAGCAGCGATTCGATTTGCAGGCTGGAGAGCGTCATCGTGAGAGATTTGAGGAGAGGCGTATGGCCAGCGGGCGATGGACCAGTGTGCTCGACCGCCAACGTCAGAGGAACGTGCTGCTCGGTGTGGGACGGAGGACCAGGTTGAGCTGCTGCAGGACCTGAAGCGAAAAGGCCGGCTGTTGAGATGGGGGCCAGGGGGGAGGAGGGAAGCGAGACGACCGGTGCAAGGAAGGAAATGTGTCGGAGGCTGGAAGCCAGCAACACCCCCCGGTCTCAGGGCCGCACTCTGGCGGGTTCGGTGTATTTGGATGTGATCTGGTGCAGCACATGCGTCGCTGGGCGGACTGCTTGGCCTCACTGCTGTGGCATCGACAGCGGACGACATCAAGCAAAGTCAAGCGAAAGCGCTATGTATTCGTGAGAGCATCGAGAGGACAGGAAATATCGAGAAAGAAAGCCATTGCTCGGCTATGATGACGGAGGAACATGGGCAGAATCGACTCGCCGCCGAGAGAAGCGAGAACCGTATCGGCATCGCAACGCTGCAGCAACGACCGCTGCAGCGAAACAGCTGAGGTGTCGATCCGGAAAGCTGCCAATGCCCTGGCCGCCAGGGTATGGCTGGAGAAGAGCGACTTGGACAAGAGGAAAGGGGGAGCGGGGCTGGCAAACGAGCATCCCACTATCGGAGAGAAAGAGAGAAAGAGCGAAGGCTGAGACCATGGGCTGTCGGTGGACAGCGAGCGCTGGGTGGCCTGAAGAAGCCGAAGAGTCAATACAGGGCGGGGCAAACGAAAGAACCTTGGGTGGCCAAGACGAGAACAACAACTGTGGTGGCGGACATGCGAATGGAATGCAGACAGGTGATGCAGCATGGCGAATCATGGTGGAGCATGGCGAGGCATGGTAGAGAATGGCAGAGAATGGCAGAGAATGGCAGAGAATGGCAGAGAATGGCAGAGCTGATAGCGAAGAATCGGTGGCAATGGAGTTGGCATGGGGCGAGCAAGGGATGAGCAGGGATGAGCGGTGTACATCGTCGGATCTGTCCCTTTCACCATCTCGGCCTGACCGGAGAGTTCGAGGCACGTCGCCGTTTACTTGGGGGAAAAGTGCGAGGCCTCCTCGAGATAATAGGCCGCCTCTTCGGTGTTTCCGAGGCTCTCGTAGCATTTGTGGATATGGGACAGCAGCTCGCCAAAGCTCCAGAGGCCTGAGTAGTCGACGCCGCCCTGTTCGAGCTCCAAGAAGATTCGCAGCGCCTCGGAGACGTCCTTCTCGCGGCCGCGGCCGCTCTGGTAGAGCAGGCCGAGCTTGTACTGGGCCAGGCGGTTGCCCAGGCTTGCGGCCTTCTCGTAGCAGTCGCCCGACTTGAGCGGGCTTTCATCGAGGACCATATCGCCGAGATGCACCAGGGCAATGTCGTCGCCATTGGCAGCCGCACGCTCAAAGAGCTGGATGGCCTGCAATCTGTCACCAGCAACTCCTTTGCCCTCGAGGTAGAGGAAGGCGAGCCGGCGCTGGGCCTCGGCGTCGCCGTTATCGGCAGCCTTCTGGAACCAGAGAGCCGCCTATGTTGGATGATGGAAGAGAGCCATATCAAGAGTGAATTGGGCGCCATCGACTTGCCAGAGCCGACCCAGCAGGTCCGAGTGCAGGGAAGCCTCCAGCAGCGGCAACTACCCCGTCGCCAGGAGTTCGCCAGCCCGAGCCATAGACGGCCACTCACCTCGTCGAATGACGGTCGGTCCATACCCCGGCCCTTGAGGTTGAAGACGCCGACCATGACCTGGGCATTCACGTCGTCCTGCTCCGCAGCCTTTCGGTACCATCGCAGCGCCAGCTCGTCGTCCTGGGAGACGCCCAGGGCCTCGGCGTAGCAGCGGCCAAGTTCGGACTGGGCCTGGGGATGGCCCAGCTCCGCAGCCTTGGAATACCACTCGACAGCCTTCTCATAGGACTGGGGGAACTCGTCCGTGTCGCCAATGTCGTAGAAGAAGCCAATCTGATACTGAGCCTCGGCATCGCCAGCCTCGGCAAGCTTGAGCACGTCCATGTCGTTTGGTGCTGGTGGTGCGGACGGGTGAGGGCGGTGGGTGATGAGAGAAAAGCGAGGGGGGCTGGCGCAGACGACAACGGCCTGGCTTGCACTTTTTTTCTTCGTCGCCCGCTTCTTTGGTGACGGCCGGTTTCAGCACCACACGCGCGGCCAACGGCTGGCTGGCAGCAAGGTACTTTGCCACGTGCATCCGATGCGCAGCGCCAGTCATGGAGTGCTGGTCATGGAGACGAGCTGCTGTGCTGCTGCGGTGGTGTGATGCTGCTGCTGCTGCTGGTGGTGGAACGGCGCGGCGATGTATTGGGTCAGAATGGCGGGGAGAGAGAAGTGGAGACGCAGAGAGAAAGAGAGGGTGGGCCGACACGGTGGCGGCGGAAAGCGCTGTTGCGCAAGCGGCATCGACTGTGCCCTCACTGCGAACCGAGGGACGGGTCACGCTGGATTGGTTCCGGGCTGGAGTACCCATACCAAGACTGCATGTACTGCTCGGTAAAGTCAGGCGCAATGGCGTCGAATCCTGAAGCCGCAGAGAGAGGCCAATAGATGCAGACAGCGTCAGTTGCGCACATCTCGGTCGCCGCCATGGCGGCCTTCTCAAATGCAATGGCACCAGATACTTACTTTCCCGACGCAGACCAACCTGCTCAAAGCGTGCTGTCGACGGGCCCAGCTCGACGCAGCCGCCTCGCCACCCCAGTCCCAGTCCCCGCAGATACGAAAACGAGATGCGTCCCTGCAGCTCAGTAAACGAATCGGCCAACTCGATTTCGTGGCCACGGGGAACATCAAAGGTCACGATCCAGGCAAACGGATCGCCGTTGGCATAGCTGTTGATCGGATCCAGATCGTACTTGACCAGGTTCGCATGCACAAACAAGTAGTTTCCAGAGATATCGGACTGCAGCATCGACGTGCCGCAAAAGTAGCCCAGGCTGTTGAAGGAGCCCAGGGCATTGACCCAGTAGGGATTGGCGTAGTAAGGTGTGCCAGATGCCTTGTAGCCGAAGCGAAAGGTGTCTTTGTCCCCAAAGATCAGCTGTGAGCGAGTGAGTGAGTGAGTGAGTGAGTGAGTGAGTGAGTGAGTGAGTGAGTGAGTGAGTGAGTGAGTGAGTGAGTGAGTGAGTGAGTGAGTGAGTGAGTGAGTGAGTGAGTGGTGCGATATAAGGTGAGCCGCAAGATCCACCCACACCAGCCTCAATCCATCGGAGTCGGCTTACCTGATAGTAAAAATCCGAGTGGATATTCATGTAAAGCGCCGTCACAAGTCCACGCCAGGCTTTGCGCTTGTGCACCAGGACCATTCCGCTTTCTGTTTCCCATTCACGCTCCCAACACAGACCCATCGTGTGCCAAATCGGGTTCCAGCGACTCGTTCGCCAGTAGTCCGTCCACAGTACCGTCCCGGCGAGCCGATATTCGGGACTATCGAACAAATAGCTTGGATCGCGCACCGGAAAGTTGTCGGGGTCGAGATAGAGGACCTCCTCGAACGACGATCCAACAATCGATGGCAGCTTGCCGGATCCTAGCTTTTTCGACCGCAGACTGCTGATCGCTTGGATCGGAAACGCCACATGGCTGGGATCGGACATGTCAAGAGCCGTCACATTGACGGTGCTGCGAAAATCGAAAATCGATAGGTGTGAGTTTACATGGATGGGAGCTTTGCGACGAGACTCTACCCGGAGTGCGACTACACAGACAATGTCCACTGCCTGTGGCCCGACACTGCATGACGAACAAGAACCTGCACTGCACTGCACTGCACTGCACAGAATGCCGTGACTTGAGAGGACAAAGGGGATATCATGCGCATAAACTCACCGCAGCCGCGCCGCCACGTCAGCAGAATATTCGTCTCCAAAGTAGAGCACCTCGACAGGAAGCAGGCAGCCAACGGCTCGGAGGTGCCGGACAAGCCCGATCACTCTGCCGACGTCCTTGGGGCCCCCCGTCATGACGATGCCTCGGGTGCCCGGACGAACCCGGGACCGAGCGTACGTAAATGGAGGCATGGACTTGAGCATAGACTTGAGGTCGCTCCGATAGGCAGCATATGTGAGTGTCCGGACAGGGGCGACAGGTGCATGATATCGCGGCGACTTGCAGCCCGCCGACAGGACTCCGCGGTAACGACCGACCGATTGAGCAGCCCAGTACCACGCCGCCGCATAGATGTCGTTAAACTCATGGTGGGCCTGTGGCAGTGCGGTGCACTCCATATCCGCTTCTTCAGCGGGCATGAGGCACTCTGATAGGGTCGGGTTCGGATGTGTTTGGCGATGTATCTTCCATCGTGCAGGACGCTGGTGCTTTTCCGATGCCGAGCACACGGCGCTGAATAGCGGCCCACGGATATCGAGAGGTGCAGGAAGCTCAATCTCGCCCGAGCTCTGAATGAAATGGGGTGCTCCGGGAGAGCCCAGGACCCATGCCAGCGCACAAATCTTGGCGCTGCTCGAGTCATTGTGGGCCCAGACCGATTCTGGGCTTGCGAGACGGGTAGCTACTCGCGGAAAGAGGAGCTGATCGCCGTGGGGTGATGATTGCGACCTCGTCTGTCAGAGAAAGCACAGCATTTGGCATTTGCGTTTAGAATGGCCTATCCGGCATATATCAGCCATATTGTGACTCACAGGACCACCAAGCCAGCGGGCATGCGTGTATGGCCGCTGTCTGAGTCGAGAGTTACCTGTGAAGCCGACTGCTTCTCAAGTACTGCTACCTCATGTAGCATGTCCTTGTGTCGACGCCGATCAATCAGATAGACGCCGCTAGCATGGGAGTCGACGGTCGATGGGCTCGATCTGCCGAGGCTCGGTCGAAGCCAGGTGAGGATGCCGTCTTGGCGGAACTGAGGAAGATCAAACAAAGCAGACGGATCGGAGAGCGGGACGGTGTCGGAGCTCATCCACAAAGCTTGATCGAAGCGAGATGCCAGAGCCGCCTGCACCGCTGTCGGCGGAAGAATGCCGTGCTCGGTTAAGCGCGGCGATTGTGACGCATTGGGCTCGCTCGACGATCGAACGACCACAAGATCGATCTGGTGCTCGCTGTTGGTGATGCGATTTGGGGTCAGAGATCATGTTGAAGGTCAGTCTGTTTGCTGGGCTGGCGGGCGTCAGCTGCAGCTTCAGCTTCAGCATCAGCTTCGATTAGTCGAGAGGATATCATTGCGGACTGGTGCGGCCCTCACCGGATCTGGAAGAGCTCGTTGGCCGAGAGAAGGGCAAAAGATTCCACCGAGAGTACGTATCCGATCGGCAGTTGGCATCCCAACGAGCGGGATATGTTGAAGATGGTGAAAACGCCAGCCAGCTCCCCGTGGACGAGAAGACCTTTGCTGACGACCGAGCCTGGCGAGAGGTGTATCGGGTGAGTGGGATGAGGGAAGCTGAGCAACAACCCCGGTGACGGGCGAGTAACGCCGGCGCCATGCACGCAGAGAGGATTGGCATTGCTCGATGCGCAACTGATTGCTCGATGGAAGCGTGTGGCCGCTGCAGCTCCAGCAAAGTTGGTTGTACCTGGGTCCGAGACAAGCCCGAGTTCCGAGTCGCGGATGGGAGTGACGTCATTGTACAGCAAGTACGGCAGCCCGATTTCATTGAGAATGGCGATGCGGGCAGCCTGGCGGGTATCGAGGGTGCGCAGAACGAGCGCCAGCAAGGCACTGGCGATGATCAAGACGATCAGCGTGCTGGTCCTTGGCCGCCATCGACGAGCAAGCATCGGCTTGGAAAGCATGAAGCCAGAGAAAATGCTGGCTTGGGGGAGTGGCTCATTGGCGAGCATCGGAACGGAGCGGTCGGGAGACCAGGTGCGCCGACCGGCCGAGCGATCTCGTAGTGGAGCGGAGAGGCGGATGCAGGGACGCACGATTGCGAGCGATCTGGCGGATGCGATCGGTGGATAGAGTGGCCTGGAGGAGAGTGGACAAGAAACAGAAGCGGCAACTCGCTGGACGGCGATACCCAGAGCGCGACGCCCAGACGGCGCCGGCCCCGTAAAATACATCGCGCCCGCGGCTTGTGGGGGTCTGTGCTGGTGCGGGTCTGGCCCTCATGGACAGTCGCCCGTCTCTGGATGTCCCAAGGAGCCCCTGGGTGCCCCTGGGAGCCCCTGGGAGCCCCTGGGAACCCCTGGGAACCTTGGGATTGTGCTCGAGTCGCCGTTGCTGCAGCCCAGGCGTGGAATATGGCGAACAGCCCCTGCCATGGTCGGGGGGCTGGTGCGTGTCGAGTAGCTCGGACAGACAGACACAAGCCCAACCCGGCGGTCGCTGTGGGAGATGCGCAGGATGCGGGCTGGCTGTGCTCGAGTCGAGTCGAGCCGATCGTCATGAGTGAGCGAGACGCACCCAGGGAATCTGCGTCTCGGAACATTCGTTGCCCTGGAACGGATGGCCCTGGAGCCGATGGCCCTGGACGAGAACGAAAACGAGCCGCCTTGGCACCGACGTGCTGCGCTGACTGCGCGGGGGCTGTGCTGGACATCCACAGTATCCCACTGACATCCACAGTATCCCACTGACACTGCGCAGTCTCCAACTGACATACACACACACACACGAATACTTGCCGCCAAGGCGCCCATGCCGGCGCGTTGGTGCGAGGGTCTACCGCGAAGCATGGGACAGCTTGCGTGCGCTGTCTGAGTGGCCAGATGCCCATGGTGATCCACTGAGGTGCCCCTGTGTCCCTGTGTCCCGTGACGGTGCCGCGCTGCCACGCCGCTATTCCTGTGGTGCTGCTGTGCGGGCGTGTCTTGCCAGCCATTCGTGTCTGTGTCTGCGCTGTCTCTGTGGCTGGACATTCTCGCCCGTCCTCTCGCCTACCATCTCGCTCGTCCTCGGCGCCTTCTCGCTCGTCCTCGCCCTCGCTGTGTCTGTGTTTGTGCACCGGCTCATGTGCGGCCCTTGCTGCGGCCTCATGTGCCCGTCCATATCTCTTGCATTGCTGTTCTTGCGCCATCTGGCTGGTCCCCATATCTCGCCTCTTGCCAAGTCCACTGGCTGCTCCGTGCTTTTCCCTCGGAGCCATTCGGCAGTCCGACTCTGTCTGGATCTCATATTTGCTCTGATTCCTGCACAAGCACCGCTGCTCCTGTCCTGCCTCTGCCTCGCTGCATCTGTCTCGCTGCATCTGCTCGCCCAGTCCCCACCACCACCACCATGAAACCCCAAAAACTGGAGATCACCCTCAAGCCCAGGCGAAACGAATCGGTTCTCGTCAGAGGTTTCGCCGGTGTCGATGGCGTTGTCGTCGGGAACATTGTCGTCAGGAACGTCACCTCCAAACCGATCACCATCAAGCGTCTGACGATTGCCTTCAAGGGTGAGCCAGCCTTGTCCAATACCACAACCAGCATCATCCACCCCCTTGGCCAACATCGCGCTGGACTATCGGCCAGGCTGTTGGCCGGCCCCTCGTCATGTCGCTGCTTATGACCTGGCATCCGCAGCCGATCCGAGCAGCGGTCGCCATCGATAGAGCAGGCCGATGTATTTATATTCTCGTCCAATCGTTCGCTCGCTGGCAGGCACGATACTCGTTTATGGGCCGCAACTTGTCTTCATCGACCGCCACCTCATCACAGCCGGCACCAGCAGTGAGTAGCGTCCTGAGTCCAGCTGCACTCTGCATCAGCGTCGTCATCCACTCGCCCTCTCGGTCCGCTGGCGCAGCTGTCTTGCCACCCCGCTTGCGACTCACAGCCCATCACCAGCCATGCATTTTTCCGCCTGTCGCCCGGCCTTCAACCACAGCCTGGACACTGTTTATCGCTGCGAAACGCTGAATGGTCGATCGCCTGACCCCTGCATCAGCCGATATTTTCGCACGATGACACATGCCCCTCTGCTTTACTGACGCATCCTCCATTTGGCTCATTATTGGTCTGCCTGTGTCGGAATCGGTCTGGTCTTGTGTGGACGCTCTTCTGCACGCCTTGGCTATCGTCGACCAAAGTCTATGTCGGCCCTACGCCGTCGGAGCAAAAGCGCATGTCGAAAAAGCAGCCTCCGGAGCTCGTCCTATCGCCGGGAGGAACGTTTGAGTCAGCCTTCCGCTTCTCCATCCCCACATGCTGCACAAAGGGCACCCTTAACGGCATGGCTCTTCCGTCGAGCATGGCATTTGAGACATCTCCGGGCAAACCCGTGGGTGGCTGCGCCTACTTTTTGAGAACATTTGTCCAGTTCAAGGAGAGTCTCTTCAAGTCGTCGACGATCGAATTCGACCAGAATGTTCCCATCGATGCCTGGAACATGAACATACTCCCTGAGATCCTGGCTGACCCTGTGCCCATCATATGGCAGAGGGTCAACAGCTATGCTTCGTGGATGGTCTCTGTTGACCGGAGCATCATCTCCAGAGCCGGCGACATTGTTCTGCGGTACTGGGTCACTTGCATCGACGGCGTCTCGGTCAGCGAGCTCCAGTGGGAGCTGTTTGAGACCCGCAAGCTCACATCCTTCCAGAAGGAGAGTCTATCTTCGACGGATCGGGTGATGTGGTGGGTTAAGAAGGCCGAGCCGAGCGACCGCTTTGATCTGATTACCGAAGTAAGTAGAATCCGTGGCTGCTCGCGGACCGTCCTGGTCGGGCTTGTGGATGGCTCTGGGTTGCGATGATTGCTCCGGCAACTCGAAGCCATGTCATCGACGACCCGCCCGCGCGATCGGCGACTTCCCGGTCTCCCACTCACCCAGGGATGTTTCTCACTTTGACTGGATGCAGGCTATGATTCATATCGACCCCATCCCCAACTCGGTTCGATTCAACGACACGACGGTCGACTCTTACCGAGCCCACTTTGAGGACGATTGGTCGCTTCATCCTTCGGGCGACTGGTCCATCGTGCACATCGAGCATTACTGCGTTCTGACGATCCACTTCAACAACGCCAAGACGGTGAGCTTCACCGCTCCAGTGACCGTCGTGCCTGGCACAAACGATGACTGGCGCAACCTGCGAACTGTCACGTTTGGCTACGATGATCCCGGAGAGGGCCTCCCAACATACCAACACTCCAACCAAACCGTGGAAGCCCTCAGCTCGGATCTGCCGACGATCAATGAAAATGCCGAGACCGGCACGACAAGCCTCCGTGCATTCACGCCGCGGTTGAGCTTTGGCGATCGCTTCCGAAGCTCGTTGCACCGGCTCCCCTCGTACCGTCGGGTTGTGCAAATGGCCAGCATCGAGTCTCTGCCGGATGTGATTCGGCTTCCATCCTATGAGAACATGGACGATCCGATCAACCGATACGACGATACCGATTCGCAGAGCGTTGCCACAGTCCGGTAGTGCGGCGCTTTCGGCTGCTCCGTGTGCGGCATTCCTGAGCGCAGCCGACACAAAACCCGAGTCAATCCAAGCGACTGGGCTGGGCAGTCCCTGCTCGGTGGGCTGCCTGTCATCGAAACCCATCCCTGAATCTCATGGCTGTATTCATTTTGGTTCCCCGAGCTTCGGGGTGCCATGCATCTCTGTCTTTGCCTTGAGGTCTGCTCCCTTCTGCTATGGCTGCCAATTGCATGTCTTTTTTTTTTTTTTTTTGACTTGTTCGGTCGACGCCCTCCCGCCGATGGTGTCAACCTGCTTCTGAATTTCTCTACCTGTGCGTTGAAACGAGGTTACCGAATGTGAATATCCCAAACAAATACAACAAAACTAACGATTCGGTGGAGCTGGCCCATCTCGGAGAGCGAGAGCGGCAGCGAGGACACGGCCTACACACTCACACCCACATTCTCTGTCGCCTTGGCACACGGCGGCCCTGGATGCCGATGCATCAGCCACGGCAGTCGAGCAGCGCTGGTGTGCCGCCATCGACATGGAGGCAAAGCGGCCCCGGTGGCCCCAGACGACGCAGCGATCGGGATCGGCGGTGGACGGGTGATGTTGGCAGAGCGAGCTGTCTGGAACCCAATGTTACACACAATGCATTTGTCAGTCGCCCCGGTTTCGGCGCGGTCGCGGTGGTGCTGGTGCATTCGGATGCTTTCGGATGCTTTCGGATGCATTCGCTCGTCTTCGGCAGCGCCAAGAGACCAGGGGGGCGGATGAGAAATCGCAGGGGCGAGGGGTGCAGGCCGGCCGAGTGCGAGTCGACCAGGGTCGCTGCAGGATGATATAAAAGCACGGCTGCTGGGAGCACCCAGAGACACCACCATCCAGAGACACCACCATCCAGAGACACCACCATCCAGAGTCACCACCATCCAGAGACACTATCCAGACACCACCATCCAGACACCAGCAATCCACCCCAGCCATGTGCACCAGAGTCCCGATCTTCTACTACTACACCGTCGACGGCACCAACACCGCACACAAGGAGTACGACTACCGTCCCGCATACGATGTCGTCGAGCGGCCGGACTCGTACGAGATCTTTGTTGATCTCCCTGGTGTCAAGAAGGTAAGAGTCTGCTCCCAGGAACCACCCGGGGCCTGTTCTCAGGGTCTGTTCTCAGGGCCTGTTCTCAGGAGCCACCCCTGTGCTGCCTCTGCCAATGTCGCTTCTGCTGTCAGCCTTCCATGTCGCTCCCACTCACACCACTCCACCATTCCACCACTCACACCACTCCCACCACTCATACCACTCCCACCACTCCCACCACGGCCACTGTCTCGATCGATTTGCATGGCATAGGGAAGCATCTCCCTGAGCACCGAGAAGGACCTCCTTGTTCTCCAAGGCGAGCGGACCCGCATTCCAACCGAGTCGGCCGTGCCAACAACCCCCTCGACCGACACCAACTCGGGCGAGCCGGCAGCCACTTCAACCGCCAGTGCCGCACACGAGGAGTTTGTGCATGTCCACGACGATCCCGCCGATGCCACCGATACCACCGATGCCACCGATGCCACCGGTGCCAGCACATCCAGAGCCACACAGCCCGCCGAGCGCAAGTCTGTGTTCCTGATCTCAAAGCGATCCTTTGGCAAGTTCCAGCTCAAGCTGCGGTTCAACCAAGACGCCAACTTTGAGACGGCCGTCGCCAGCCTGGACGAGGCCGGAGTGCTCAAGATTGCCATCCAGAAGCGGGCCGAGGCCGTCAGCCGCCCGATCCCGATCCGCTGAGGAGCACCCAGCGGTCCGCTGAGACTCAGCAATTCGACAATGCCGCGGTCGCTGACGATGGCCCGGCCGTCCGCCCGACTGGCAATTTCGCGTGGGCTGGTTTGGGACATGATTGTCTGACTGAGTCCGTTCCAGATGCGATCATTTCGGATTCGGATGCGATCATTTCGGCTTCGGATGCGATCATTTCGGCCCAGATGCGATCATTCCAGTTTGTCTCCAATGTTCTGCATCGCATTACACTGTCATCTTGACAGAACACCTTCATGCAGCCTCCTTCTCACCGACACTGGCCAGACAGCCAGACTTGATGTATATGCCGCTGGATATGTATCCAGAATAAACAGAATCGATCTTGCATCGGGAAGAGTGGCGCATCCGGGGTGGCAACATGTCGCAGCGAGCAGGCCGGCTGTCACCTTGGGAGACCAACCTCGTGTATTCAGGGCCGTGCTGCCCCATCACCACATCCAATCTGCCCGAGAATCTCCTCAGCCCGGCCTGCAAGTGATTCGTTGGAGTTGCCCCTGGCACTCGTGCGAGCGAGATGCTTCTCGCCGCTCCTCGACACGCCCCTCTCTCTCGCTCTGGGAGTTCTCACTTCGATTCTGTTCATCCTTCTCAATCTCCCGAAAGCAAATACCCATTGCCCGAGGCCACCGCCAGAACCCCCCTGCATTCCTATCTTCGATCCCGGTCGATAGCACACATGGCTGATTCCTCCGACGTGGACACTGGGCTTGTTGAGGTCATCCCGAGTCTGTACATATCCAGGTGTGTTGCGGCCAGATCGCCTTTGGCATGATTTGCTCATCCTCCCTTTACTGCCGCTCGGCCATTTTTCTGTTTCGTTTCTTTCGGATGGAGAAACCACCTTCTGCACCACCGACAGCGTGGATGCTGCTGAACACGCTCGGAGGGCACGATGGCACTGACGATGTCGCCACATCTGGCATCATTCATCACCAATCTCCCTCGCCAGCCTGAAACCTGCCAGCAGCGTCGATATTCTGTACCAGAATCGCATCACACATGTACTGGCCGTTGGCCTGAACATGCAGTCGCCGTTTCCCAACGTAGGTTTGCTGGCCAGCGCTTTCCGTCTGGGCTCGGGTTCGGTCGTTGGGGCCACCGATGCATAGATCGATGGTTCTCGGATGATCGTATTCGTGAACAGTGCTCGCTCCATCCCCTTCTCCCTGTTTGTCTTGCACATAATCCCTCCCCCAAACTCGCTTCCTTCGACCGAGACTGCTTCTCGATGCGTGAATCGCAGATATCGACCAAGCCCCCGCATAATCGTGCGAGTCCTCTGGCGATTTGGGGTTTCTGACATCACCCACGCGTTCGCTCTGATTTTGCCATTATCCGTCGCCCCCGGGCTGAAATCTTTCGCCAGCTTTGCAAGTACAAGATCGTCTCGCTTGAGGACTCGGCCGAAGCCAATCTGCTGGAGTGTCTTCCCTCCGCGATCGAGTATATTTCCCAAGCCATCTCGAAGGATGGGCGAGTTTTGGTTCATTGGTGAGCTCATGATTCGACCCTCTGGGCCCTTGCCTTTGATGCGTTGTGGTGCCTGGGACGGCATGAACATGGTCCCAAAGGCAGCAGTGCATCAAACTCTTGCATTCCCCCTCCCCCTCCCGCTCTCGTCTGCAGTGGCTCACCAGCGCTCCGTTCTTCCCTTCCTCCCATTCCCTTCCTCAAGCGTCGCGGGCATCTCGCGCAGCGCCTCGATCATCGTCGCCTATCTGATGAAGGCCCAAAAGCTCGAATATGAACAGGCGCTTGAGATTCTCCACCAACAACACCCCCGGGCCGAGCCCAATTCGGGGTTCGAGGAACAGCTGCGGCTCTTTGCCGAACTCAACTACGTTGTCGACTTGGAGGAGACTCGGTATCGCCGGTTCCTGATGACTCGGATGGCACAGCAGCGAGACGTAAGTGCCTTGGATTGTTGCTTTGGCTGTGCCGCCGGATCCCACGAGCCAGGACCGACTGTCCCACACACCACCGCCATGATGTGTCGTCCTGAACCATTGTGATCACGGCTCACTAACGTTGCAGAAACTCGGATACATCCCACAACTGGTACTGGGATGCGACCCTCTCAAGGACGCCCCGATTGCCGGGGTGCCGTCGATCACGGGCGGGGTGCAGCCGATTCCACGAACCGGGATCCGAATCCTGCAGCTGCGTTGCAAGAAATGCAGGTGAGGTATCCGATGCATCTGGGAGCGGAGGCAGGGATCCAAGACAGATGAGAGCAGCCTTCCTGAATCGGGCCACACAAGACCCTCAAGCGATCCACCAGCACGACAATCTAATCTCTTGGGCTGCAACGACTTGCGTCATGGGGCGGGGCGTTGCGGGTCGACGAATCTCACAGACGCATCCTGGTATCAAAGGACAACATCATGGAACACAACCCTGGAGCCGGGGAGACCAGCTTTGCGTACAACAAACGCGGCCAGGGCCTGGGACCCAATGCCCAGGCCAAATCCAAGTGCAACCTCTTCTTCATCGAGCCAATGGAGTGGATCCACGGCCTGGACGACGGCAGCGTCGAGGGCAAGATCCAGTGCCCCAAATGCGAATCAAAGTTGGGGTCGTATAACTGGTCAGGTACGAAGTCATGCTGGTGCGCAGAGCGGCGAGAGCAATCGCCGCCCACCGACCTGGCTTTCGGTTACTTCTACCAACTCCCCCCCCCGAATGTGTGTCCTAACCGCTGTCCTGCTGCCGCCCTCACCAATCGGACGATTCGTGAACCACAGGCTCGCAGTGCTCCTGTGGCGAATGGATCACCCCGTCATTTGCATTGCAGAAATCAAAGGTGGACGAAGTAACTGGCCCCTGTCCGTAGAAACACTTTGTCGAACAGCGACTGGTCTGGTGGGAGCGACGGCCCATCACTGGCAGGGTTTGTGAGCTCAGCGGGGCTCAGCGATGCAATGAATACATGGCAGCCATGATTCAGCAGGGCCATGAGAACCCAGAAGCGGGACACACATGAAATCAAGGAAACGCCATCTTCGACGGTCAATCGGTACGGAGCCATGAATGAGCCACCAGCGGACCCCGGCAACACGCATCCAATCTCGATGATATGCTGGTTCCGCTTGTGTCAAGCTATATTGCAAGTGCTTTCGTGGACCAACTGCATCGCAGGGAGGGCCATTTTGAATCAACAGCAGTCAGCAGCCAGTCAGCAGTCAGCAGCCAGCAGCCAGCAGTCGATAAGTCCAAGTGCCCAAGGCTGCATCGTCGACAGCTCATGCGCCTGCCGGGACGAGCGACGGACGAGGACCTTTGCCTCATAATCAAAAAGGGATAATGGAAATGGAGGAGCCAAAAAAGAGAGAGAGATTATAGGATAAGAGGGGAGAAGATTGGCCAGGCCAGCGGGAGAGTGGCCAAGCCCGTGGGGAGCCAGGACAATGACGGAACAACGGGACGAGAGAGGGAAAGCAAACGAGGGAAGAACAAAACTGCTGGCCAGGGCGGATGGAAGGCGATTGGAGGCATCGGACTCGGCAGCGTTCGGGCGATTTGGTGATGCGAGCCAGAGCCAGAACTAGAGACAGAGCCACACGCCAGCTCATCCGGGGCTGATGCGAAAATACCGAACGGATGATGCTCTTCGATCGATGGGCCTCTTGGGATCGAGCAACTGATCTGGAAGGAGGACGTGTGATTACCGGAGCCCTGCAGATGAGTGGCCCCGCTGATCGTCCTGTTTCTCCTGTGACGAGAGGTTCAGGCTGATGAAGGTGTGGGCGGGGGCCTGTGGCTGGACCGGAGACGGGTTTGCCGGTTTCCGCTGGATCTTGTAGCCGTCGGATACGGATTTGCGGATCCTCATGCCGAGGCTAGCGGACACGATGGATGCGACAGATGCGACAGATGCGACAGATGCGACAGATGCGACAGATGCGACAGATGGAAGGAGTGAGGAGATAATGAGCGAGTGAGTCAGAAGCCCGAGTCTGGGCTCGATAGGACCGGGACCGACTCACGGACAAAAGGTGGATTCCGGGACCAGAGCGGCACAGGAAAGGGCTGGGGCTCACCTCTGCAGCTGGGTCTGGACGTGCGACGGCAGGGCCGGGCGCTGGGACTGGGCAGGGTGGGTCATTGGAGAGCAGGCGAGCGAGCAAGAGAGAGAGAGAGGGAGGGAGAGAGGCTGGCGCAAGGACGGAGGACAGGCTGGATGGCAAGTGCGGACGATGGATGGATGGAGGACGATGGATGGATGGAGGACGATGGATGGATGGAGGACGATGGGTCAAGAGGAGCAAGCACACAAGCGAAGCGGGGCCAGTCCCAGCGACGCTGACAGTGTCGGCTATGACACCCGCAGACGGCACAGCCGCACCTTGGCTGCACCGGCCAGCGATCGCTCACCCAAGTCTGCACCAACAACAGCGGCATCGACCGGGTGCGTCCCTGCGGGGACAGGCACGGCGATCAAACATTGATGCCGCATGATTCCAGCATGTTGAGGGCAAACGGGATACACCATCGCACTCGAGACAAACACGCCGCTGTTGAATCATTTCCCGGCCCATCGCCGCCATTCGGCCATGCGATCGACCCATACTTGGAGGAATAGAGCGGAGCGACTGAGATGGACGCAAGAGAGCAGAGGTCTGTTTTTTGTTGTTTCATTCTTTCTTTTGATTCTTTCTCTCATCGCTAGCTGATATGGTACACATTCAAAACCGAGCCATTGTCGGAGGCAAAAAGACAGGCGGGATAGGGCGAGATCGGAACGCGGAGAGGAGGGAGTGGAGCAACCAGGCCCACAACAGGCTGCTTGAGAGGCCCTGTCCCTTCCTATGCTGTGCTGTCCTGTCCATGGCTCAGAATAGCGCCAGAGGACTCTCTTTCTGGTCGCATATCTCCTTGTGTGCGAGCCAGTCCCGCTTCTGGCAGCGCCGTCCGCAATAGTAGCTCTTGGAGCAACGGGAGCACTTCCATTTGGACGGTTTGCGGCACCGGCTGCAGATGCCAAAAGACAGGAACATCGATGTCATGTCTTCCGACAGCCGGATGCGCTTGGACGAAAGGATGCTGAAGGTGTTGAGCCAGTAGTGGCCGTATGCCGAGACGAATGCCCGGACGTCGTCGCTCCTCCAGACGTCATAGAGAGACGGGGGCGGTGGGCCCTCGACAGGAGGAGAGCTGGCCTCCGTCAGACACAGCATGATGGTTGAGTGGCAGCCTGGACACAGTACTCGCGGGACCAGGCGGAATCCCAGACCGCCTCGGTTGGCCTAGAGTGAGGATGCGGGAGGGGCAGGCGGAGCAGACGTGCGATTGAGTTTGCGGAGCGGATCGGACGAGGCGGGCGAGGCCACAGCGACGGTCAGGGACAGGGATCGGACGGCATCAGCAGAAGAAAAGAGAGACGGAGAGCGCAGGAGCCGGAGCGGGATAAATCGACAGAAAGCTCGGAGCCAACGATGGCGATAGATGCAGGACAAGAAAGGGGGGATGCATGAATGGTGGTATCAAGTGAGCAACAGAATGCAAAGTCACAGGGAAGAGTCAGAGCAGGAGGGTAAGCGATGAGTGCATCGACGGATGCAGCTGGGCAAAGATGGGCAAAAATGGATGAAGATGGATGCGGCTGGGTGAAGGTGGGTGAAGATGCACAACGGGAAGGCAATGCTAACGATATCCAATGACATTCAATCGAATCCATTCAAAGCTTCGAGGGATCGACGGCAGACCCGATACGCATACGACGGCAGACCGATACGAATACGACGGCAGACCCGATACGCATGCATCTGCCGACGCAGTTGCGCTCGTCGGCTCGTCATCCCAGCGTATGTCTCCGTCAGCATTCCACCATACAGACAGACAGGCGGAAAGAAAGAAAATATAAAACAAACGGCTACGTACAGAGTCGGTCGAGTGGGAGATTGCCGTGAGCCTCTCGTACATCAAAAAGCCGCGGGTGACGCAGGTCTTGCATGCCGGACAAGCAGTGATGTCGACCCGGGGCCAGTCCGACGGCGAGGTGGTGTCGGCCGAGTCCCAGAGCGACGTTCCGAAGCGGGCGACATCGGTGTTGGAGACCTGGACGTATGTAAAGTCGAGGAACCGCAGGATAAAGACCGACTGAACGGCAGAGTGTTTGGACAGAAACTCCATGGCGAGGCCGCCTGGAAATTTGAGGGTCTTGGCTCTGCATGGCGAGAGAGAACGTGGAGGCGGTGACGGTAGCAACGGCAGAAAGGGTGGTAGAGGCGCGGATGGTGTTGGGAAGATCGGTAGAGGCGCAGAGGCCTGCACGAGTGACGGTGACAGGTCCGATGACGGCGGCAACGGAGACATTGACGACGACAGCGGCGACGATGGCAGCCGCGGGACGGGGTCGCAAGAGGAGCCTGCAATCGACGGCGATGGCGACGACGGCAGAGGTGAGAGCGGCAGGGAGCCCGGAGGAGGGGAAAGAGGAAGAGGGAGAGGAAGAGGAAGAGGAGGGGAGACAGGAGGAGTCGCCGGAACCGGTGTTGGAGTTGCAGGAGCGGCCGAATGGCCATGGCAACGGTGAGCCGAGTTCATGAGTGACCGCGATCGAGAGCGGGTCACTGGGCCCGAGGAAGGCCGGCGAGGGAATGGGCTTGGAGAGGCAGGCCGATCCGAGGGAGGAGGAGAAGGAGGAGGATGCAGCAGCCCCACAGGCAGGGAGGTTGCATCGAGATGCGAGGTTGGCGCCCCAGCGACGAAGCCGACGGCCGGCGACGGTCGCAGCAGATCTTGGTTGACGGGGCCAGTCCACGGGGCTATCAGGACGGTGATGACATCCGATTCCTTGAGGAACTCACGGGAAGGAGATTCCTTGTGCCTGAGTGGGAGATCCATAGGGGGCGGTCTGGTGTGGGCGGGAGCCAGGCCTTGCAGCAGCCAGGAGAAGGCCACGACGGAGACCACGACGGAGGCGAGATGAAGAGCAGACAGAGGTCGGCCTTTCTGGGATCGGGCTGGGTCTGCAAAGGCGAGCGCGCACGGTCGGGCTCCACGGGGGTTCCCGGCCCGAGGGGAGGGGAGGGGCGAGCAGGAAACGACGAAGAGGTCGGCGGGGAAGGAAGTTGCTCGGGGGAGGCGATCGGACAGATCGAGGAAAAGAAGAACTGGCGACGCAGAAAAGGCGGGGAGGGCGACGATGCAAACGGGTGTTAATATTGGCAGAGCGACGAGGAGCGATAAAACAGTAATGCAGAGTGATGCTACAGTAATGCAGAGTGATACCACGGTAAATCAGAGTGGTAAAACAGCAATGCAGAGTGGTAAAACAGCAATGCTACGGCAGTGCAGAGTGAACCGTCGCTGTCTTTCCCACCAGGCCGCGGCACTCTTACAATCAATCCAATAAAAAACGGGACACCCGTGTTTTTGACCATTCATCGAATATTTTGTTCCCCAATGTTATCGCGCGCTGGCCATGACCATTCGCCAATGTGTCCAAGAGCACCATCCATCGCTGGCACTCCGAGACCAGTGTGCATGTCGATTGTGGAGACCGGAGAGCGACCGGTGATGTTCACTCGGAGGCTGCCAAAGTGATATGTTCTATTTTATATGGCTTTGCTTGACGCAAGCACATCGCATACTACATGTTCATGGAAACGGCCGTGCTGTCCCGTTTTTTTTTCTGAATAAAGTGTACTTTTCTGTCGATGGATTGCTCGGCCGCCATCGATACCAGCTGCGAATCAGCAGCAGCAGCAGCAGCAACAGCGGGCTCCACTTGGCGCCCTCGAATGTCTTGGGCGCCAGACCACCACACCACCACACCGCATCGCATCGCATTTCACCTCTCCAGACAAACCCATACTGCCCACTCTGTCGCCACGATGATGTCGCTGTCTGATTCCACGCTCGTGAAGCTCAAGGTCTCGAGCGAGGCCCGCCAGGCGGTAATGGTCAAGTTGTGCTTTCCAGCGGGCAGGCCGCATCCCTCGTCGCTGGATACCTTCTCCTGATATCTCCATCATCCGCTGCAGGAAGAGAACCGCATCGACCAGCGCAAGCGCAACTTGATGGTGCTTATCCTGGACCATCTGCAGACACACGGGTATGCATCGGAAGCGGCGAAAGCACCGGCAGCATCGGGAACCGAGGTCCAGAGCCCCTCACCCACACAGGCCGAGAGCGCTGTTGCTGGGACCAGCCACGCGTGCACTCTTATGCAATCCCCCATGCCCCGATCAGTCGGCATCCATGCGCCCTTGGGGTTGCTGTCCTGGTTCTCGCGCTTATCGGAGCATGCCACCCGTCTGTTCACCGCACACTCCTCAGCTATCTCGACACCGCCGATCGGCTCCAAAACGAGGCCAACATTTCCGCCAGCAAGGTCACCGCCGCCGACAACATCGATCTGCTCAACATCCTGCAGGTACCCAGGCACAGTCTTGCTCCCGCTGTCCTGGGGCTCGATATTCACCACGGACCGCATCCCGCTTGCAGGAATATGAGTCGTTCTATGTCATCAAGTTTGGCCGCCCACCCAAACTCACCCGCAAAGTGGCCTCCGACGACCCAAAGCGACGGACACCCCCGCCGCAGCGTCCAAAGCCGACCTTGGACGATCTGCCTCGCTATCGCAACCAGAGCGAAGATGGAGCCGGGAGCGCCTCGTCGGCTCCTCTCCCAAAGATCGGAACTGGCTCGCGACAGAGTCTGCGACAGGATCCGAAAGGTGAGCAGCAGTTGGGCATTGGCTTTGGCACTCTGCTGTGCTGGCCCGTCGTCGCTCGGGATTAATCGGACAGGACACACTTCCCAGACAAGGCACGATCTGGCCCACCTTCTTCCAAGAAGCCTGAGGGCACCAGCGAGTCTGGCCTCGACGGCGTGGTCGGGACAATGGCAACGGTGAGCAACAGCACTGCTTCTGAATTCGAGCGGATTGGGAGTACCGAGTCATTCGCAGCCGACATGGCTGTGTCTATGGCCATGGCGCTCGAACGATTCCGAGCTGTGGTGTTATCCCTCCGGCAAACGAGTAGTGCTGGGGCTGTTGCGAAACAGAAACCACATCGCCCGCGCACTGCCCCTCATTGCTGCAAGTCAAACATGATTCGCAGATGACTAGTCACAAAAAGGACAAGGACGCTCCGATGCCACAGCCGACCAAGGAGGTGTGTCTGTGCTGTGTCTGGTTGCCAAATCTTGTCGCCTGAGCCAGCGACTTTTGGGTCGCTGTGTCATCAGATCCTCTGCACGCCATGTCGATGGTGCAATGCCCACCACTCTGCAGCAACACTCACGATCCGCATCTCGTCTCACTGGCACCAAGGCGCCCGACGACGATCTCTATGCCGATAAGCTCCTGAAACCGCTCCCAGACTTTGGCGGCTCCGAGTTTCGGGAGCTTGCCACCATCATCACTCGGTAACGTGAGCCAATGCAGCCACCCACTTGCCGATGCAGCCACCTACGTGCCAATGTGGTCACCCCACCCTCGCTGCTGTGCTGGGGATGCCTGCTGACAGCCAATCTTATCGTTCTTCCCGTTGGTGTCGGCAAAACGGCCATCGCCGCCATTCACAGCGATATTTTCATGCAAAACCCCAATGTGCGATTCACCGACATTGCCGGTCTTTCAGACTCAAAGCGACTGCTGAAGGAGGCAGTGGTCTATCCAATGCGCTATCCAGAGTACGCCTCGATTCCGGACCGGAAACGCAGTTTCGGAATAAGAGCGGGACGGCTGTCGACGAATGGACGCTGATGCACCACGCGATGGCTGGATAGACTATTTACAGGGCTGCTGACACCGTGGAAGGGCATTCTGCTCTATGGGCCGCCTGGAACAGGAAAGACCATGGTAAACTTGCGACCATTTGCTGCTGTTTATTGCCCAAGCGATTCGATGTTGTCTCTGAGCCATCATCTCCCGCTCACAGCTCGCCAAAGCAGTGGCAACAGAGTGCCGTACCACGTTCTTCAACATATCGGCGTCCTCGATCGTCAGCAAGTGGAGAGGTACGGTCTCTGCCTGCGTTCGGATCCTTGGCTCTGAGCTGGATTGGCGTTCAGGATCACGCGCGAGCAATTCTGACGGGATCGCTGTCAATATCGACAGGGGACTCTGAGAAACTCGTCCGGGTGTTGTTTGAGCTTGCACGATATCACGCGCCATCAACCATATTTCTGGACGAAATCGAGGTCAGTCGCCCCGCCAGCTCGCTGAATCTTCACCTGCCTGTAGCATACGCATCGATGCACTGATGAAGGGGAGGCTTGATCAGCCATCGACCACTGAAGCCTACATCCACCCTGAACACGGCCCCAGAGCATCATGAGTCAGAGAACGAGCGATGGCCAGGAACATGAGGGCAGCCGCCGCATGAAAACCGAGCTGCTGATCCAGATGGATGGGCTCGCCAAAACCAACAGCCAGATCTTCTTCCTCGCCGCGACCAATATGCCGTGGGATCTGGACGTTGCCATGCTGCGTCGACTGGAAAAGCGGGTAATCGCTGGCCACGATCCGTCCGGGGCTCATGTGTTCAAGACCCGACACTCTTCCAAGCCAAAGTTTGGGCACACACTGCCTCTGACACTCGTCGTCGTCCCTCCAACACAGATTCTCATCGACTTGCCAGACCCCTCCGCACGCGCGACCATGTTTCGCCACTACTTGCCATCGGGGCAGCGGGACAGCTTTGACAGCTTGATCGTGTCCGAATCGCTCGACTACGAAAGTCTGGCAACGCAGACAGATGGTACGGCAGACGCTCGCGCCGATCGCAAAGGCAGATATGCAAACCAAGCTCACCGGGCTGTTTTGCACAGGATACTCTGGATCCGATATCAGGCTGGTGTGCAAAGAAGCTGCGATGCGACCGCTGCGGCTGCTGTTTGAGCAACTCGATACCGACGGAAACAAGGATGATTCAAACTCATCCACAAGTACATGCCAGAAGGCGGATTGTGAGTCCATGTGGTTTGCCTTGCTGGTTGCAGCGCGCACCTGTCCTTGCGATGCAAGCTTTCAGCGAAGCCGGAGAGCCATCAAGCACACTATGCTCGACTGTCCAGGCACCGATCATCCGCAGCGCCGTGGCTCTGCTTCGCGATTTGACACATTTATCTGTTCTGCCTCGGACCCTCGTGCTCGGACCCACAGTTTACAAATTAAGAAGACCGATTGAGATGGAGGACGTCGAGCTTGCAATCCAGTCCACCAAGTCGACCTCGACCGAAAAGCTTCAGGGGGCATATGAGCGCTGGCAGAAAGACTTTGGCTCTGTTTGAGGACCACTCATGCGAGCACGCGGGACGGACCCATCCCATCATGGAGCGGGCCCATCTCATAGATAGTGCGGACTCATCTCGGCATGCAATACATGAGCACTCGACCGATACACTGAACGAGTGAGGGAGCTGCTCCGAGGTTGTGCTGGCTGGATGGACTGCCCCAGGTTCCCACGCGCTCCCTGGCCGCAGCCGGCTCGAGTGGCTGGATCCGGCCGTCACGTGCAGCTACCCTGGTCGAAGCCGCCCAGCAGCGAGGCCGTTGCAAAGGGTCAATGCCCCCGACAGGACCAGCATCCGATCCATCGTCCCACAGGTTGTCATCAGCACCCGCCGGCCGCAAGCAACCGACCAGCGCCCCGCCTGCGAGCACCACACCACACCACACCACACCGCACGACACCCCTCCCCCAACCATGGAAGTTCTGCTCGGCCTCACTGGCAAAGATTTTGTGCTGCTGGCGGCAGACGCCCGAAGCGCCCGCAGCATCGTCGTCATGAAGGACGGAGAAGACAAGTCGCGAAACCTGACTGACAACATCCTGATGATGTACATGGGCGAGCCCGGCGACACCGTCAACTTTGCAGAGTACATCCAGTGCAACATCAAGCTCTACGGCATCCGAAATTCGGCCCAGATGTCGACCCAGGCTGCCGTGGCTTTCACTCGAAAGGAAATGGCGACGAGCTTGAGAAGCAGGGTATGGTCGTTGCCGCCGCTGCTGCTGGCGTTGCTGATGCTGGTGCTGGTGCTGGTGTTGCTGCTGCTGGTGTTGCTGCTGCTGCTGGTGCTGGCCTTCCCTTTTTTCCTTTCTCGCCCCAACCGATGCACGATCGCTTTCCTGATCGGGTGGTCATGGCCAGCGTTCATCTGTCGTGTTGCTGATGACAGCGAGCGAACCTGGGAGCCGCACCGAGGATGTGGGTGGGGTGCTGCTTCAGTGCATCGGTCCCGCCCGCAACACTCTCATGCTCTCGTTCCATCTTCTCTTGCCAACCATGCAGCATCCCTACCATGTCAACCTTCTGGTGGGCGGAACCGATCCGAAAACCGGCCACCCGGAGCTCTACTGGCTCGATCACTACGCCTCATCGCACAAGATGGACTTTGCCGCGCACGGATATGCCTCGTACTTTTGCATGTCCACCATGGATCGATACTGGAGGCCTGACCTCACGCTGGAGGAGGCCAAGGAGCTGCTCAAGAAGTGCATCGGAGAGCTGAAGGTCCGGTTCATTGGCAACTTCCCCGAGTTCAATGTCAAAGTCGTCGACCGAAACGGCATCCGAGCAGAGAAGCTCGACTTGTGAACGAATACAGCTGCGGGGGTGCAGAGCTTTCCTCCCCTCCTCCCCTCCTCCCTCTGAAAAACAAAAACAAAAAATGGCGTCGAAACGTGCTCATTATCACTACGGCAGTCCATGGACATGAAACCCGATGATCTGTCGGCAATCGAGGCTTTGGAGCGGGTTTGAGTGAGCACGCTCTTGAATACACCCGGTCGATCTCCATGGGGCAGCGATCGAGGCCTTGGTGCCCCGGTGCGAGAGTGAGATGTGCAGTCAACCACTGTGCGAATTGTGGCTCCTTCGACACCATGGCAGTCGGAGGTCGACGAGTCGCCATGGCAACCAAACGTCCGTATGCGTAGAGGAGGGGGCTGGCCTTTCTGCACATCTCGTGCACTGCATGGTGTCAGTTGTTGATGTTGAGATCCTGCTTGGATGTCGTCGTCGGGTCAGGTGCGGGTCCGAGTGGGTGTCGAGTGCAGCAAAATCCTGGTCGCTCCGTTCCGTCATGCGCGACACTATGAAAAAATTTCTTGTTAATAAAATGAGCGAGAACGAAACAACGCGCTCTCGGGGCCACCTCGGTCAGCGAGAAGAGCAGTCTTTGGCGAGAGACCCCCGAGGGAAGGCGAGAAGCCTCTCGCCGTCACACACACACACACACACACACACACACACTTTGCAAGGGAGTCAAACATCTCCCATCGACCATCCCAAGAGGGATGGCAACCCCGAAGTGGACTGCCCAGAATATGGGCGACCCGGCATCCACTGTAGAAATACTCAATGAACAGTGCGAGATACTTACAGTCTATCCAGAAATAAACGGGACAGTCACTTTCTGGCTTCTGAAGCCCGCTGACTGACTTGTAGGCCCAGCGGGTAGGCCATGGCATTGCACTCCTGTCTTCGTTGGCAATCTCCTTGATTTCGTTGGTTTCGGGAGCACAGTCTTGAATACACTCGGTCGATCTCCTGTGGCGATGATTGACTGGCATACCGAGATCATATTCCTGGCTGCATTGATGTCTCGATCCCACAGCGTATGGCAGCTTGCACAGCTCCGGACAAAGTGTGGTTTCTCGATATCAAGATACTCGGGTGACTCGAGTCGCTTGGCTTCCCGACAATGTGAGCACACCTGGGATGTGTTGAACTCGTTCACCGAGCACACATGGATCTTGGAGACGGATCGGTCTGGTGGTCGTCTCTGGTGGTGGTGGAACTGCTCGAAATACTGAGCGAACCTGAGTCTCCTGGGACTGGATGCGTATCCCTTCCCCTGTTTCCACGAGGCATTCCCAAAGGCAATCACCACTTCGGTCTCCTTTGGTGCCTGGTTGATGACTTGCTTGCACATCTCGTGGACAGTGCGCTGTCGCTTGCTGTGGAGATCGAGTCGCTTGAATCGCCGTCGCCGGGTCAGGCTGAAGTACAGCTGTTTGTCCAGCATGTCTCCATTGAACACATGGTAGATGTATCGCAGGAAGGAAGCCAACCCAGGGATCTTGGGACTTGGTGTGGTGCTCATCCATTCCTGCAGACCAAGGATCTTGTGGGTGCTCTGGATCCACTTGGTCGCCTGGGCGGTGCCACATCGATGCTGGTACTCCTTGTTGGAGAACGACACGATCTTCTCGTTGGCACGCTGTGCCTTGGTCACCTTGACACCGTCTTGCTCCTGGATGGTTGGTTGACCGGGTGCCCGAATGACAGCGGTGAAGATCGATCCCACACCAGGGTCGATCCCGATCCATGTGGTCCGAGAGTCGTCAATGGGACCGACTCTGGCCTGGATCTTCTTCTCGGGGGTGAGCTCGGGTGTCTTGTCCACGGTTTCTGGTTTGACATTAGGATCTTTCATCTTCAGGATCTTGTACTTGAGTGTGGTGATCGAGCACCCGACCCCATCGGTGCTGATCTCGCAGCGAAAGAGCTGCTTTCCCTTCTCCCTGGCACCAAAGAGTCTCGGATCCAGCTTGAAGTTGGTCTGCCAGAAGGTCTCTTGCTTTGTGGTGTCGTTGACCTTGGTCTTCAGGTCGCCCCACTTGAGTCCAGTGCCAGTCTGGTATCCAAGGATCTCCCACAGTGCTTTGGTGTCGAGCTTGACATACTTGGCTCGGGCATCGCAGAGTGGGACCAAGGTGCACTGTGCTCGAGGGATGTTGAGGCGCTTCTTGGTCTGGGCAAGCCGGTCGGTGAGGCGCTTGATCCGTTTCATGTTGATGGTGATCTGCTTGCACACCTCCTCGTGCTGGGTCTGGAGTGCTTCGAGTCTGTCAGCCCCGATGTGGTGGATGGGTTGACACATCTCCTCGTTCAGTCGTCCACGCTCTCCTTTCAGGCCAATGGTTTCTCTCACGAGCCTGGGGATGATCATCTTCTGAAAGACCACCATGAAGAGGGCCTCCTTCAGGTGGGTCAGGCGAGAGACCTCACTGACCAGAATTGGTACGACTTTGTACAGGCTCTGGTGGCTTTCGTACCGAAACTCATACAACTGGTCGGCATGGTGGGCGAAGGATTTCCTCAGATCACCGAGGAGTGTCTTGGAGAGGGGATTCTCCATCAGCTTGACACAGTTGTCGACGTGTGTATGACGTTTCACATCCTTGGGAGCAATCAGGGCCAGGTTGCAGAATCGACGGAGGAGAGACCAGTAACGATCGAGAACGTGGTTCTCACAGTTGACAGCATAGGTCTTGACAGCCAAACCAAGGACCTGTGAGCCAGTACCCTTTGGGAGGGACACAGGAGGCAGGATACACGACTTTCCCCATGCACGTCGATACAGCTCATATGTGTCGAGGAGGTGCCTGTCCTCTTCCGGGGTGTTCGTCCTGACACCCACTGTTCCTGTCTGCACCATATTGAAGCACTTTCGAACAAACGAAGGTGTAGTTGATGACACGGTGGGGAGGGTGATGCCCTCGTCCAAGCACCGCCTGAGATGCAGCTCCAGGAGACGAGATGCTTCGTACTGCACGTGTGTCATGGCCCGGACAGTCTCCTCGATCTTGTCGTGCAAGGTGTCGTTCTTGATGATGGCGTCCAGAGTGCACTTGATGATCGAGTAGTCGGCCTTGACTTGCTCGTTTGGGCCACAGCCAGGCAAGGTAGAGCTCCAGAGTGGCTTATAGAAACGGCACTTTGGGGTGTTGCTTCTGGCATGGCCCTCTTGCTTGCACGTGGCACATACAGGGACCTTGGGTGCTTGGCTGACCATTTCAGCGACCGAGGCAGGGCTGCTGTCGATTCTGGCTGTGCACTTCTTGGTGAAGGGCCTAACATGGTTGGTCAGGCCACAGGCACGACACGATTTGATGGTGAACTTCTTGGCCACAGGAGAGTCATTGGGTGATCCCGGGTCGGGATCGGGGGGTGTCTTTCTCTTGGGAGCCATCTGGCGAGAAAATAGCAGCGATGGCTGGTTCTTGTCAGGAACGGAGCTGGACTTTGGCACCAGACAGCTGATGGTAGTCGAACGGACGGTCGTAGGACGAAGGGGAGTGTATTCAATAGGCTAAGGGCAGGATACAAGAGGCAAGGTGAGGTGCTGGTTCTGAGGCCACAGCACCTCGTTTATATCTCTAAACGCCGTCCTTGTTCACCGCAGATTTTTCTTCCACTACAAGGGAGATTAGTTATCTGCGACGGGGGGAGATTAGATCCGAACGTTTCCCTCGCCCGCCGGGAGGTTTCATGTCAGTGCCTTACCCAACATTGCACATCAAGGAAACAGGACACGGGTTGGGGCGCCCATGAAACCATCCACCGGGCGTGGGAACGCGGTTCATGACAGTTCTGCCCTTGGGGAAGAAAAATTTTCCTCAAATCCAGCGCATTTTGGGCTGGCAGAGATGCTCACAGTGGCGTCCTTGATCCAGATCCAGAAACGCATCGCTCGCTCAATCAGTCGTGGGAAGACATCTTGTCAAGGTGAGTCTTGCCTGATAGCCAAACGATCATGTCATCTCGCTGACACACAGCCACGCTTGACTAGGTTTCCAACCAGAGAGATAGATGGTGGTGGTTCTTGTCCGCAATCGGAGTGGAGCTTCCAACAATGATACAATTGGTCATTCCTCCACACCAATGCCCACCATCACCGTCAATCGGCTCAAGACGATACCAAATGCCGTCAACCGACCATGGCCGGATTCCAACTTTTGCTGCTCCACATTCGACGTGACTTTCAGGTGACCGAGATGAGCAGCCGTGAGGGGCCGGAAAAAATTGATAGTGCGAGTCAACACAGACCCGATCTCAGCACGATCGCAAGTCGCCTCCTCAGGCAATCGCTCCCCCGATCCGACAACTCCTCGCACAAACAACAGGCCATGACCGAGTCTGACCCCCGAACGGCCCTGATCCCGGTGCTCTCGGATGATTACAGTCGCACTCTCGAAACAAGTGAGCATTCAGTCGCTCAACTCAATCCGCGCAATGGCTCCGGAGAGAGTATGTGCGGTTGCTGACGGATGCCTCGGATTGCTGCCCCAGTCGACGTCTTTGTTGTCGATGTCGAGCCCAAGAGCACGAGCACCATTATCAAGTATGTTGCGCATCCGTCCTAATCCCCCGAGCTTCGGGCGTGTGGCTTGAATCGAGGCCAACAGCCAAGATCCATCGATGGCAGAGGCGTTGGTCGTAGCCGACCCCACAACGGCACCTGGCATTTGAAACCGAATCTCCATGCTAAATTGGAAACCCTCTGGATGCAGGCTTATAGGCAAGGAGTATCCATTGACAGCCTTGCCGCACATCAAACGGATCAAGCGAACGCCGCCCTCCGAATCCACCACCGGTGAAGCGATCCTGACGATCGTTCTGGCAGTCGCAACCGAAACCACGGCCGAGCAGCTGAAAACCCTCTTCCAGGCACATACAGCTGCCCTGAAGAGCGACCTGCGGATACAAAAGGTGCCGAAGCATCCGCCGCTCACGCCGGCGCAGTTTGACGAATGGAAGAAAGTCTGGCCGGTCTCGTTCCACGATCTGCAGAGAAGGTATGAGCTCCCGGTTCCATGCGTGGGCATAGCGCGGGCCGCCAGGAAACGGATGCGATCGTTGTCGTTGTCGTTGTCGTTGTCGTTGTCGTTGTCGTTGTCGTTGTCGTGCGTCCCCCGATGCTGGTCGGTCGGCCAAGAGAGTTAGGCCGAGGCCGGCACGCTCTCGCATGATGCTGACACGGCCATTTCTGCAGCAAGGACGAGGAGTTTGACTGGTCCTATCTCGAGCGGGCCAAGCAATGGATGGACATGGCAATCGACGAAGCCCTCACCGCAAAGCAGAATGGCGAGGTAAACAAGAGGCCGAGGAAGACAATATCCTCGGCATGCTCAACTGCATCCACATTCCTCGTCCTCCTCGTCCTTTTCCTCCCACACACAGCAAAGATGCGATTCGGAATCATGGAGTATGCTTGTACGAGCACGGTCTAATACCGTCGATGTGGACACTTGTTCAGCGGCCAGTTGGGGCCGTTCTGGTCGATCCGCAGAGCAACAAGTGCATCAGCCGCTCACACGACTTGCAGATCGCAGGCGCATTCAAGCTCAAGCACGCCGTCATGAACTGTATCGAGGAGGCCTCGCAACTGGAGCTGTCATTTCGCTCGGGAAAGGTCGGAGGCCTGGACGAGTACCCTCGCAAGCGCAAGTCACCCGAGGACGAGGACAACAGGGGCACCGAGGGCACTGGAAGCATTGCGGGCACTGAGGCTGAAAACGGCTCAGCGATCGTGCGACCGGATGACTTGGACGGAAAGTCGGGATATCTATGCAACGGTCTGGATCTGTATGTGACCCACGAGCCGTGTGTGATGTAAGTAGCTGTGGAAGAGGCAGGCATAGCATCACGCCGCTGCACATCATTGCCACAGCCCGGCTGTCGACAGGGACGACGAAGACTTGTCGTCAGTATGAAGTGCCACCAAACTGACCCAAGGCGGCCGGATGGCCCAGGTGCTCGATGGCTCTGGTACACTCGAGAATCAGCCGAGTCTTCTACTGCTTCCCACAGAGCTACGGCGGCCTCGGCTCGGCTTACAAGATTCACACACACCCGTCAATCAACCATCACTTCAAGGTGTACCGAGATCTGCAGGCCGATCGATGCCGGGACGCAGTCGGTCCGCTGGGATATGAAATCGGACACGTTGCATCCAAAGTGGGCGAGCCATAAGCCGAGCAAGTACTTTTGTGGTCCAAGTACATGCGCCTGGAGCCTACGACGGCACTTCCGCACCGTTACGACCTATCCACGAGCAGCCCCGATTCCCTGGATCTTGAAGTTGATTCGACCATGCCACTGACGTCTGAATACACACACTCCTCACAATCAGCCAACGATATGCAGTAAATTTGTCCTAAATTGGACTGGAGCACAATTCGCACTGTGGGCCCTCCCCCGATACAACATCTTGGACGGGAGCAGGGCTGTGGCCATGGTGCGCCAATTCAGGCGGAATTCACACCTTCCACTCCTCCCCCTCAGAGTAGACAACAATGGCGCCCCGATCAGGTGAGCAGTTACACTTTATTCAGAAAAAAACGGGACAATATAGCCGTTTCCATGAACAGTAGTATGTGCTGTGCTTGCGTCAAGCAAAGCCACAAGAAATAAAACAGATCACTTTGGCAGCCTCTGAGTGAAGACCGCCGGTCGCTCTCCGATCTCCACAATCGACCTGCATACTGTGATCATGTTGCGCGTCGCATTGACGTCGCGATTCCACACTGTCCGGCAGCTGGGATTCTTGCAGCTCCTGACAAAGTGGGAATTCGCAACACTGGGCGCATCGAGTCCTTCCAACCGAACTGGCTCCAGGCACTTGGAGCACACTTGCGAGGTGTTGAACTCGTTCGTCGAGACTACCTTGACGCTTCCATGAGGGTGATTGGGACGGCGTCGGTGGTGCTCGAATTGCTCAAAGTACCGAGCAAACCGCTGCCTCCGAGGGCTGGATGCATAGCCCTTGCCTTGGCGCCATGACGCATTGCCAAAGGCGATCACCACATCGGTCCGTATCGGGGCGTGCTTCAGGACGGCCTTGCACATCCTGTCGACGGCCACTTGGCGCCTCTTGTGGCCCGTGAAGCGATGGTGACGGGCCTTCTTGCCAAGGTGGAAGTCGAGCTGCACTCGAAGTTCCGGTCGCAGGACATGGGTGAGATGGACCTTGAAAGCCTCCGAGGACGACACCTTGGGCGAGGGGGTGGTCGACATCCAGGTCTCGATGCTGAGTCGATACTTCATGGTGTTGTGCCACTCAGTATTGGACGTATGGCCACACATGTGCTGGTAGTGGCCATTGGAGAACGAGACCACCTCGTCTTGGTGACCCGGTGCTTGGATGACCGCCGTGAAGATGGAGCCGACTCCAGGATCGATGCCAATCCAAGTGGTGCGGTTGGGGTCTGGGTCGCCGATGTGGGCCTGGATGCGCTGCTCGGCAGTCGGAGGAGGCTCGATGGTCTCGGTGTGATCGGTTCGACGCAGAAACTTGACGAGGCCGATGGTGCATCCAATGCCATCGGTGCTGATCTCGTAGTTGAACAGCTTCTTGTTCACGTCCCGCTCTTGGAAGAGGGAACTACGCAGCTTGAAGCAACTGCGCCAGAGACGATCCTGGTTGTTGACACCGTCCTCACCTTCATCCTTGAGCTTGTCCCTGGTGAGTCCAAGGCGCTTCTTTGGACCAAGGAGCTCCCAGAGAGTGACGGTGTCGATCTTGACATACTTGGCCTTCGCAGTACAGAGAGGAACTATCGTGCACACGGCCGGAGGAGTGTCCAGAGCGAGCTGCTTGAGTGCCCAGTTGATCCTGGATGCCAGCTTGTTGATCTTGGACTTGGTGGTGCCGAGCTCAGACTTGGCCGTGGTGAACCTCTTGTCGTCGGAGGGAATGCCTTGGGTAGTGAGCTTGTCCAGCTTGGCCTGGCGCTGCAGCTCGGTGACTCGGAGGGCGGGCATGTCACAGTCGATCCACTTGTGGACATTGTCGACCATCTTGTCTCGGGCGAGGATTCTCACATGGTGTGAGAGGCGATGGAGGGCCCGGAAGCGGTCCTGGTCGCTGCTGTACCGAAACTCGTCCAGGACGTGGCCAAAGTCTGGATAGAGGAACTCGAGATCGGCCTTGGGTGGAGTCTGCCCTGGTTTCTCGAAGAGCTCGAGACAGGCCTCGATGGCTTCGTGCTTATGCTTGTTGGCTGGGAAGACGGCAGCGCAGAAGCGGCGAAGGAGTCGCCAGTAGGCCAGGTCGAGGTGGGTGGTGCAGTTGGTGGCATAGGCATTGACAGCCAGTGTGAGAAGCTGACTGTGAGCACCATCAGGCAGACGAGGGGCCGGAGGCAGGTCTGCGTGCTGAGTGGTCTGGTAGTCGCGAAAGGAAGCGACCAGATGCTCGTTGTATTTCTCATTGTCCCCGGTCGGGGAGAGGGCACCGTCCTGGACGATCTTGAAGCATTGGCGGATGAAAGCAGGTGTGGCCTTGGAGATGACGGGGACGGGAAGATCCTGCTCGATGCACCGGAGGATGTGCAGGTTGAGCAGCCTGGATGCCTCGAACTGGATCTGGGTCATGGCCTCGACGGTGGCCTGGATCTTGTCGCGGAGAGCGGGATTGAGACAACAGCCATCCATCGTCTGCTTGAAGCAGCTGAACTGAGGGGCGGATGACCTTCCATCCACGAGTGGGACGACAGAACTCTTGAGGGGCCGGTATTTGGGACACCTGTTGGTGTTGCAGCGTTCGTGATCGGTGCCATCGCACTTGGGACATCGCTTGCCGGTACTCGAGGAAGTAGATGGACCAGGCTCGGTGGGATCGACATCCATTGGATCTGCAGAAGCAGTGGTGGTGAGCAACGGAGCAACAGAGAAACAAGCATGCGTGGGATCAGAATACGAACCAGAGACAGGCTCCGACTGTGACTTGGCTTTCTTGGGCCTGGGTGGCCGAGGCTGGCCATCACCGGCACCCTTGCGCTTCGGAGGCATGGGGGCAGAGGATGCTGGATGCCTGCCAGTGGTACTGGTCAGAGCAGAGACTTTTTTTATCGTACAATGGCGCGATGATCAGATCAAGGCGAGATGAGGGAAGAAAGCAGCAGGACGAAGGTGTGGCATTTATACCCGAGAGCAGGAACCCGTCTGCGCGGGCTGGTTGGGGAAGTGACCTGTTCAAAAATCGCCGAGAGGTTCAAGCCAGGGATGTGAACGCGAAAATGGCGGCTTGATTGGAGGGAACTCAACCCCAGAAGCGCATCGCTCGCTCAATCAGCCGTGGGAAGACATCTGGAAGCACCCTCCGAACGGCAGACTCAAACAGGGTCACCATCCCGACTCTGAACCCCTCGGACGCATTCAGCGCTGCCACCTTCCTGTACTGGTGCTTCACAATCCCAAAGAAGTTCTCGATGGGATTGAAGTCGAGTGAGGCAGGTGGGGTGAAGATCACTGACCATCCTCGGTGATCGATGCAGTCCAGGACAGCCATTGTCTTGTGCATGCTGACATTGTCCATCACAATCACAGAGTCGTCTGGGAAGCTCGCTCGATCAAAGAACTCGACCATCGAGTGTGTCTTGAATGATGTGGGGATGTACATGCGATGCAGCACACCAGAGTGGTTGATTGCAAATGCAGCCGAGACAGACTTGTGTTTCATGTGATTGCGCTGGCGAAGAGGAGCACCCTTCGGCGAGTATCCGTAAAGAGGAAAAATGGATTTCCTGATCCCTGTCTCATCGACAAAAACGAATCGTCGTGGGTCGATGGAGCGGACCTGGTCCCTGAACTGTGCCACTCGCTCATCCAGTCGCTTGGACTTGTAGAGGTGTGTTGCCCTCTTGTGTGAGAGACCTGCTCGGTGGATGGCAGTGTGGCAGAGTGAGAGTGAAACTTTCCTCTGGAGGATGGACTCGAGCTTGCACCGCAACACAGGACCAGTCTGGAACGGGTCCTGTTCAATCAGGGTGCGAATGACTGGACATGCCTGCTCGAAGAAAGTGGATCTGCGAGCTGGGACCCGGGATGGGTCATCCAGCTTGCATCCTCGGTGCCATCGATGGATGGTGCTCTTGGATACACTGAATATGGAGGCGACCTTACGCAGGCTATGGATGAGGGCGTAGCATCGCAATGCGGCGGTGCGAAAGTCGGATGTGTGGCGAATGGTCATGGCCAGCGCGCGATAACATTGGGTAACAAAATATTCGATGAATGGTCAAAAACCCGGGTGCCCCGTTTTTTATTGGATTGCCTGTAAATATCTATTGATCTCATCATCACAACAGCAGCCCCGCTCATCCGGGGCTTCCTGGTCTTTCGTCGAGCGGATGTAGTAGGTATGTTTGTGGGAGCGAGGCATGGGGGCGGGTGGACATGCTCGGTCGTGCTCTGGGTGCTTGATCGTGCTCTGGGTGCTTGATCGTGTTGCCCGCCGAGCCAGCATATTCGAGCTGCAGCACTCCCGAGAGCATGCGGGCGTTGCCGCCTCAATGATCCTTGGTTGTCTTGTGGTGGTATCGAAGCCCGGCGCCGGTGACAAAGGTCTTGCGGCAGATCTTGCAACAGTAGCGCTTGGGCTTTAGTCTAAGGTCGGCGGCTCGCTGAGTTATGGTTTGGTGGAAGGCCTTGAGGTGGTATCGCAGCCCGGCCGCAGTGGAGTAGATCCGGTCGCATCCCGGATACTGGCAGGTCCACAGCCGAGGCGAAGTTGAGCACTCGCGCTGTCGGTCCTGGGCATCCGATGCAGGGGTATTGTCGTCGGTGGAGCTGCGGGCAGATCGATGCGGGCTCATGTCCGAACCGCACCGATCAAGAGTGGTATCGATGAGGTTCGAGACGGCGATTCTGGACCGGGCATTACTGCGGGCCTGGCCAATGTTGGGAGCGGGCGAAGTGGGCGAGATAGGCGCCTGGCTCTGGTGAGCCCAGAGACTGTCCCCGTGCTCGATCAGTGGAGGAAGGACGGTGGGTATCAAGGAGTGCGTGAAGGCGAGATCGTGTGGGCTGGGTAGTCTCATGGCCGAGCTTGAACGGCTCTGGATCCTTGCATCGGCAGAGGCAAAGGCGTGTGAATGGGCCGGTGAGGTGGGCAGCTTCGAGGCCGGGGACATTGAGACACAGCGAGCGTAGTGGCGCTGATACGGATCTGTGTGAGGAGCGGTCGGCAGAGACCAAGATGATCAGGGTCGACACGATGATCAGGGTCGATTCGGCATGGGGCAGTGGCGCTGATGCTGGTGTCGCTCGCTGTATCAGCCGGAGCGTGGTGGGAACTGCATCGCGGTGGGAATTGCTTACCCGAGAGCTCGATCGGACTGCTGCATTGATCGCGGCCGGCGGACGCAAGCGGAGGCGATGGCAGATAATGGCCGAGGCCGTTGCTCGGAAGCGATCCTGTCACCCGGAGGCCGCTGGTTTGGATCCTCAGTCCCGGTCGGCGCTTGGGGACAGAGCCGCAAGAGCCTGGGGCACCGGCTGGTCTGCTCATGGGCTGGAGCGGGCGCATTGCGTTGCATGAGCGGTGGTTCAGCCTTGCCTGGAAGGCCGGGTCGTTGCAGCCCAAGCCACCATGGAGAGGTGCGCATGGCTGGCGCTTTGAGCAGCATGGGTGTCTGCAGATCCTGCCGGGGCAAGACGGAGGCGGTACCCGCAGTAGACTCTCGCCCGACGAGGGCCGCAGTGAGTCGTAGTATCGGGCGGTTTGCATGATCGGGATGGCAGGAGAGGCAGAGTATACAGTAACGGGGTAAAGATAAGTGCAAGCTCAAGTGCACGAACAGAGAGGTATTCGTTGGCGGGCTTGGAGGCAGCAGCTTGGATCGACGGCGGCAAACGAAGGCGGGTTGGGCAACACTGTTGGCCCTCGAGAACATGGCTCTCTAAATATGAGCCAGGAAGCATTCAGGCGGGAGGGCCGAGATGCACGGACAGCAGCGGCACCCCTTTTCCCCTCTTGCTCACCCTCGCTGCGGCCCTGAGCGGCTTGGGAAGCTTGATCCTGGGTGCCTGGGAATCGCTTGGCGGCCCTGGATGCACCCTGACGATCCACGGTCAGCTGGTAATCTGGGAGACACCTTTTGCTTCTGCAACAGGCTCGGCCCTGCGAGGAGGATGCTGGCCGGCCGTGGGAACGATGGCGGGAGGCAAGGGAGGAGCAAGCGGCGCACGACAGGGCCCCGTTGCAGACAGCGAAAAGAGGGCCCAATTGTCTACGCGGGAAGCTTCCGTCAGGGCAGAAGGCGGGCAGTGCCTGCAGGATTACCGGCGCAGCGACCAGGAAGGACACCAGCAGGAAATGATGCTGAACATGCAGAGCAGTCAACCGACAAGCATCGCCGCTGGTGGGACGGGATCAGGCCAAAAAGTGGATACAGCCAGGATGTTCTTGAATGATTTTATTCTCCAAACGAATCGAGATCGCTTCACCAATACTAATCAACTAATTGGCAAGACAATCAAGAATCTTAACCGGACTTCTTGCGGAAGGAGCAGCCCTCTGTGAACCAGACGATGGAGATGTGTCCCCGGTCAGCAACGGTGTCCGGAGAAAGGCCGAGCCAGGCTGCAGCCGAGATGGGTTGTTGTTGTCCAACGGCTCAGACAACAGGATCGATTCGACAATACTCACCAGTCAGGCGGGCCTTACCGCCAGTGGGCTGGCAGAGAACGGAAGAGCAGCTGCCGCAGAGGACGACAGTCTGGGCATGGCTGAACACGGTGGTGATAGCAACGCAGCCTGTGTGCAGGGGTTTGGTGATTAGCGACTCGGTCGAGAATCAAACCGGGACAGCGACGACACGCAGACAGCGCAGTGTGACAGTTACCAGGGCACTTCACATCCATGAAGTAAGAGTTGGGGGACTGCACAAGTCGCTTGAGCTTGTGGGAACGTCGCTCCGAGGTCTCCAGAGGGTTAAGAAGATCGACCGCGAGCTGATGCACACAGAGCGATATGGGCCAGATTAGACTTGATACTCCGCGTGCCATCATTCAGAATGCCCTGCGGCTGGTCCAGTCTGATCCGCCGTCCTATCCGCCATTCGCATCCGTCCATGATGCTGCGCCAGCCTTCGTTGATCCTGTGTATTCCGAGAGTCGGCCCTCGCCAATCCGTTGCAATGCCCAGACGGATGGTGCGTAATCGGATCGGATCGTCTCGTCTCAATTCAGCAGAGTCTCTCGCATGAGACTTGTACTCGAGAGGTCCTTTGCCACGGGGATGCCGCGCTTGCAGTCAAATCCACAGCCGGCCGGTTTCGTGTGTTGATGCATTGATGCGTCGATGTGTTGATAGCCTCCCTCATCCAGATGGGCTCGTCGCTTGCGCTGGCTGGCCGACACACAGACAGATGCGTGGATGGATGGACAGATGGATGGATGGATGGACAGATGGACAGATGGATGGATGGATGGATGGATGCATCCTCGATCCGTCGTCAACGCCTGGCTGTTGTGTGCGGCTGCTACTTACAGTCATTTTCGAGGCGTGCAGGAAGAGGGGAGAGCAAATGCAGATTCGGCCCTGGGAGTAAATATCAGGCGGCAGCGTGGGTGGCGCAAGCAGGGTGGGTCACGTGCTGTTGACTAAGCAGACGGCAAAGTCGGGGCGGATCGACGTACCAGACTCACCGACTCTCCCAGCCAGGGCCAGCTGCATCTGCGCCTCCGGCCTACGAACAAGCCCGCACGCCGACCAGGACCAGGACCAGGACCGGACCCGAAGCACCCAGCCTCTGCCGCAGCAACTTGGCGCCATGTCGCATTACTACCACGACTCCGGCCAGCACGCCGAGGCCTCCGACACCGACGGCGCAGACGACATCTGGGGCGACGACAGCCAAGACGAGGTTGCATATGACCGACGAATCGCAGATCAAAACTGGACGAGGCTGCAGGACACACACGGCGTGGTAAGCTGCGGCAGACTGGGTCGGCGGCGCAGTCGGTGGCCCGGATCGGCTGGTGGCCCAGTGGCTCTGCCTTCCAAGCCGGACGACAGCCGCCATGCGCCGGCACTTTGCCCTGATTGACCAGCAGAGCATTCGAAGCGACATTGCTGCGAGTGCTGTCGTGTCTGGACTATTCGTGCACCAGCGTAATCATCCAACGGACTCGATTGGGATCGTATTCGCACAGCGCATGCTCGCACATGGCAGCCCGATAGGCTCGCTGGATGGGCAGCTCTCACATGCGACTCACACGCCTGCTATCCCGGCCCGTCGATAGGAAGGCTACAAAGAAGGCATCGATGAGTCCAAGGAGCAGTATCTCCAGGAGGGATTCGACGCCGGCTATCGCGAAGGATTCCGGACCGGATTCGAGGTTGGACGCATGACCGGAACAATGAGGTAAGCGACAAGTCTGCGGATGCGCACAGACGAAAATGAAAATATCTGCTGGTACACTTCGTTGGCGCCGAACGAGAGATTTGCCAATGCCAATGCCTCCATGGGCCGGGGACGGGTCCTAAATCGATTGGGCTCTCCAGCGCTCTCCAAGGCATGATTGGCGGTGGATTCGACCTCGTGAAGTCGCTGGACGAGCAAACCCGAGCCGAGTGCGCTGCACTGCTGGAGACGCTCAAGGGTTGCCATTTCGAACAGCTCGTTCGCTCGACCGCAGCTGAAGAGACATGCAGCAAGGGCGAGCAGTGTTGCAAGCAGGCCGGCCGATGCAACAACTCTCTTGACGGGGATGTGATTGCTCGCTGGGATGCGTCGGTCAGGCGCATCTGCGGGGAGATCGATGTCGAGCTCTGAGTAATGACTGAGGGGGCTGCGACGGTCAGATGAATGAACGAACCGATTCGGCAAAGTATTGGCTGCGTTGATTGTGTGGCTGTAGTGGTTGTGTTGTAGTGGTTGGACTGCCGCCCGGTGCTTCATCACCCATCGCTCTATCGCTCCGGCAATGTGACTGCATCTGAGGCCGGGCTTGATCTGGGCTTGATCTGGGCTTGATCTGGGCTTGACGATAGCAGGCTCTCGCCACGCACGATCGCCCAGAGCCCCGGTCCTGTTCGAGGTCATGGATGGTGCGCGGCGCTGAGGGACCACTGGGCTGGTGAGCCGCGCGCGTCTGTCCCACGGCGCACGCCCCGCCCCGACAGCTTGTCTGTTCACACAAACAGCGTGCGCTGTGGCCACAGGACCGGGCTGGTGGATGGACAATGCGCCATGCATTGTCGCAAGCCGGCACAAAGGCCCCCTCCCTGATCGCCAGACCGGCTGTTGCAGAGCGTGGGAGTTGCATCGGCGAGCTGCGATTCATTCAGATACCCTTGGGCCAGCCACGCCCGAGGCAGGTATCGCGGCCGTGCAGGTGCTTGCGGCGGGTGTTGTTGCTCGGCAAGGGCCAATCTATAGCCCCAGGACGGCGAGTTGCTCCAAGACAGCAATCTTGTCCAAGACAGCAATATCCAGGACAGCGAGTTACTTCACAACAGCAATCTCCAGGAAAGCGAGCCCGGATCTGCCGTCGCTCCCATTCCGCACTGCTGCTCTGTGGCCGTCGCCTTGCCGTCCCAGGCAGTCCTTTGTCGACCCGCTAAGGTTTGCACTTTCGTCTTTGCCGTCTCTGTCTCTGTTTCTACTCTGTTGTTGCTGATTTTGCTGCTTTGTCATTGCCCATGCACTGCTTCTCGAGTTCTTGCCGAGTCCTGCATCTTCCCCGGGTCTATCCATTCCTGCCGATGCTCTTGCCCTGCCGCCCCGCCATTGTCGCCTTCAGACAACCTCTGTCTTTCTCTCCCTCACCTCCATCGACATTGTTCGGCTGGCCTGACTGCCAACCCTCTCACCGTGGCTTCCCCTTGGCCCTGGCCCTGTCTGCTTTGTTGTGCCCTCGTTTGTCAGCACTGTCCCAGCCGTCCAGTTGTCCACATTTGCATTGTCCACAGAGCCCGCGAGCTCATCCGGATCCTCTCCTTCTGTCATCCGAACCCGTACCCACCGGGCTGGTGCTTGCTCACTCGCCTCCACCCTCCAGGCCACCGACCCCCCGTCGTCCTCGATCTCCTCGGCCTGCCCTCGACCTGTCCCTCATCTACCGTCGCTGCCCTGTCCGTCTCCCTCTTCCGTCATCTCTCCAGCTGTCCACAGGACCTGCCTACATGCATCCTCCTTTCCGCTGAGCGCCAAGAACCTCCCCCGACCAACAGAGCCGTAACGCCAGCCAGCAGCATCCATCCTCCTCCCCATCCTTCTCCATGAGCCAGAGCCAGACTGACCCTCAGTGTCGCTCTGTATCCGATGAGACCATCTTCGACGCCGTCCCAATCTCTACCCATGAGCCCCCAGAGCCCTTGCCTGTCGATCCCCAACAGGGATCGCCCGTCGAGTCGGGCCCAGACGACCACGGCCTCGACTGGCGATTTACACCGCCCACACTGCTCACGCAGATCCTGAGTCTGACCATTCCTCTACTCAGCTCTGGTCTTGCTATTGCCTCGATTGTGTACCCAGAGGTAGGTCTGCTTTCTTGGTTTTGCGGCTCGGTCGAAATAGAGCAACGTCACCCCCCTCCACCGCCCTTCCTGGCCACACCTCTCGGTCTGCTGGCCAGTGGATATCCCACTCCCACTGCATCTGCTTTGCCTGGCGATGGGTACCCATGCGTGTCCGATTGGCAGCGAGTCCGCTGCCTTCCCACCACTCGCTCTCTCGTTCTGGGCTCAGCTGTGTCTGTGGCTTCGGTTGGCTTCGGTTGGCTTCGAACACACTTGGTGCGTTGTTTCGGGCTGCCCACGGCGTCGACGCGGTGTAGATGCCAGCGGATCCGTAAGATTGTGACTGTGCCGGCTTTATAACTCGCTGTTTGTTCCCGATGTATCTGCCTCAATCGCAGTGGGTAGTCATCACATACTCTACACCGGATGAAGATATGAGTGCAAACGGCACCGCCTTGCCCACCCCCTCCTTCAGGTTCACCCTCGGACTCTGGCAGATTTGCAATGCATCGGTCCCCAGCTTCAACTCCACCATCGCCGTGCCCAAATACGCCTCGCTGGACCTCGACTTTCCCCAAATAAGCTTCCAGTCTGGCCTGAGCTGCATTCCGGGCAATTCCCGCACCCTGGCAACAACCATAACGTTCCTGTACGGCTGCGGCATCGTCTTGATCACCAACCGCACCATCTTTCTGCTCGCCGTCATCCTTCTGTTCATCACCCTCAACAACCGGATCGGCAACCGAACCAAACCTGTTCTCTCGTCCAAGCTAGCAATCAGCGTCGTGATTGCTCTCCTGGTCGTTTCGATCGTGGTGTCGCTCGTTACCTTTGTGGCCATTATCGCGGACATCAATACTCACGGGGCCCTCGAGAGCTTTAGCCGCACCGTTGGCCTCTCTGGACAAGTCGCCATCGTCGGTTTGTCGATCGAGGCCCTCGTTGCGTTTCTGGGATATTCGCTTCTGATGAAGCGCGTCAAGCGATACAAGCTAGAAAGAGCCGCCCACGAGGCCCAGGAGATGATGTCGAGGGCTGTCACCCAGATCTTTGGCAATCCGGCCGCGCTGGCTTCTTCCGTCAACCAGTCGCTTCTGGACGGACAGATCTCGGCCACGACCAACAATGCCTCGCCTTCGACCATGAACTTCCCGTCAATGACGTACCCAACCATGACCGAGCCCATCATTCAGATCGGATATCCCGAGGCTGTGCCCATGATAGCCATTCGCCCGGCAAACCGCAGCGACGCCTCCGACTCGATCGCCCACAGCTACCACTCCCAGCCGCCGTCGATGGGCCGGGTCAGCCACGCCAGTCAAGCCAGCCACTTTACTCACTTTACCCACTTCAATCGGTCCACATGCTCGCTCCAGATCGTCGACTACTCTAGGGTGTCGGACCTTCGCTGGCAAATGCGCCAGCTGTTTGTCGTGTTCCGACGAAAGTCGCCCCTCCGACGCTTTCACCCATATCCACGGGACGACCCGGTTGCCTTTTCCGACACCGTACTGGCTCGGCGGTATCGCGCCCGCTACAGCAGTGGGACCGTTTCCCTGGGCAGTTAGCGCGGTCTATCCCCGGCGGTTGATTCCGCTCCTCATATCTACTTTCCCTGTTCCCCTCGCCAACCTTCTCCCAGACGCCGTGCGCTGCCAATCCCCAATCCTTCATTCTAGATCTGATGCATTAATTATACCTCTACCCTCCCTCCTCCAATAACAAAGTACTACGTTGTCACACACGTCCTGTATATATCGTATTGTTCCACTGACTCCTCCCTCTGTTTCGGGGAGAGACAGAGCGGCCGGCGCCGTCGAATGTGTGTGGTGCGATTGGGCTGGCATCGGCGTGTCCTTGGCTCGATGTGTCCTTGGCTCGACATGCATGCTTCGACCACCCCGTCGGCAGTGCCTTCTCCAGCCCATCCATGTCCTCGTCGTAATCGTTGGAGCAATCACAGCGGCTACGGCCATGTCTGCATCGGCAACCACGGCGGCGATGGACAGAGCAGCAACCAGTTCCGTGTCACCATGTCTCTGCATGCGAAAAATGGCGGACACGGCGCCGCTGTTGCCGGTGTGCTCTTTCGCTTCCAACCCCTCCAACTGCCCAGCCCTCCCAGCGATCCGGAACACCGTCCTCGCTGCTGCGACGATGGCAGACACATCCACTTCGTTCCAGAGCGAACACGCCCCGGACTCCTATCTGGAGCCCACCGATCCCAACTCAAGCCTCGGCTCCTATGATATTCCAAGCCTGAGCGGCAGGTCCGGCTCCAGCCCCGTCGCCGATCCGAGCCGAATCCAAGCAAGCATGGAGCTCTACCCACCGTCGTCCTCCGGGAACGTGCCGTGGATCGACCAGGAGCCATCGCTGGCTGAGATGTCGGATCTGGCCGACTCGCCTCGACCCGATCGCAGCTCGCTGCACTGGCCCGACCAACGGCCGGTCCCTTCGGGCCAGCTGCTGCAGCCCGCCGCCGTCAACGGCAACGACACCTCGTTGTCGTCCCGTTCGCTCTCGCCTTTTGAAGAGCCCACGGTTATCTCCATCCAAGATATATCCGCAGAGATGAGCGGCTTGCGCTCGACCACAAACGGCATCTCTCCGGCGGCCCAGCTCTCCTCGGCCCACTCGTTGTCGGACTCTGCCCGGCCCCGACAAGCTCCGGCCTCGCCGACGCAGTCATTTCAACAGCGCCAGCGACTCAAGTTCAAGGGCCAGCCCATGAACGGCTCCTCTCCCAACCTAGATCAGTCACACCATCTGAGCTATCTGGACGGCAGCGGCGACCATGATGACGGCGACGACGATGACGAGCACGAGACGACCAGCGCCAGCGACTTTTTGAAGCGCTTGACCAGCAAGGTCCCCTCAAGTCCAGGCCGATCGGGGCTGTCTCCTCTTTCCTTCAACCGGCCTGGCTCAGCAGGAAGCCGAACCGAGGGCCTGTCGTCCCTCGTTTCATCGGTATCGATCTCGCCTCTGCAGTCCTCTCGACTGCCAAAAACCCCGGCCGCGAACCGGTTCCAGACAGGCCTGCTCCAGGAAACCTACGACGAGCCGATCGTGCCAGCGTCCTCGACGCCCGCCCCTGCGTCGGTTGCCCGGGCGAGTCTCGCCGGCCCGCCTCATTTGATCGAGCTGACCCCGCGGCCGTCGGAGGCCCGGGGCACACCCGCTACCCGCCGGAGCGAGGCAGCGGGTGCTGCGGGCAATGCTTATCCCGAATTTGCAAAGCTTGGGCTGAAGCAGCGCGAAGAGGTAGGTTGTGTGCTGGGCTGGACTGGGCTGGGCTGGGCTGGGTTGGCTGGACTGGGCTGGGCTGGGAGAAGGAGAGGCGGAGGGAACTTTTGGCCGCCGCATCGCATGTGCTTCATCCACGAATGAAGCCCTCTCGGCTCTCGGCTGCAAGCTGGCTCGCCAATCGGTCGTATTCGAATATTCGCTTGGCCGCTACCACGACGATACTCATGTCGCTCCTCCCCTCCCTTCTGTGCAAAGATGGTCAACGGCCTCAAGAAGGAGAACTTTGACCTCAAGCTGCGGATATACTATCTGACGGAGGAACTGCGCAAGTCTTCTCCTGAATGGCGAGAGCAGCTCACCCAGGAGGTAGGTCGCCAGGCTTGTTTTTGGTGGTGTTGCTGCTGTTGCTGTTGGTGTTCTGGATACGCCAGATTCATGTGTGCGCCGTGTCAAGATCACCAAGTAACACACGGACAATCTACAGAAATACGACTATCTTGCCGTCATCGAGGAGCTGGAATCCAATCTCCGCGAAAGCCGACAGAACATGGAGGGACTGCAGGATACAGCTGCGCATTACCAAGCCGAGCTGCAGATGCAGCTGTCAGAGACCACGCGGCTGCGGCAGCAGCTCGAGTCCCTCACTGCCGATTTGAAGGCCCTGCGAGGATCGCAAGAAAGCAGCCGCAAGGAAATGGATTCGGTGCGGGCCGATCACAACCGGCGGCTCGATGCGGCCTATGCCGAAAACAGTGCCCTTCAACTCGAGCTCAGCCGGCTCCGGGACGAGCTTGTTGCCAAGGACACTGCGCTCGATGCCTCCAAACGCGACGTTTCCAAACTGGCCGAGGATCTCGCTGTTCTGCGGGAAGCCAGCTCGGATGAGACTGTCTCGATGCAGAGAGCTATTACTGCGCTTCGAGACCAGCTCGCAGATAAGGACCAACACTCTGATGCAATCGCAAAGCTCTATGATCAAGTCCTGGACGAGCTCAAGGAGCAGAAGAAGCTGGTGACCCTCAAGAACGAGGAGCTGCGGGGCTGTAACGACAAGATCAGCGATCTGACACGGCAGCTCGATCACCATACGTCTGAATCGACCCAAGCGTCCCTCTATTCCACCGCACGTGCCGAATTGGAGCGGGAGTACCAGGAAAAGTACGAAACCGACATGGACAACTATCGACATAAGGTTGCTCTGGAGCACAACCGCGTCAACCAGATGCTGCATGATGTACGTGATCAGCACCCATGCTGCTCTGTTCTCGACTGATCGTGCGACACCATCCCATGGTCGTCTGAGAATGGACGTCTGCCGCTGTCCTTCGCACTTGGCATTGCTGCGGGTCTAGAGGCATCCGGAGACTATTTGCTGATATGTCCCCATCTATCATCCACCAGCAACTGTCCGTCTTGAAGCGCGAGCTGCAAAAACAACAGACCCTATCCATACCTGCGTCGTCACAGAAACTGCAGGAGGAAAACCGCGAGCTCCACCAAGCGCTGAGCGAGAAAGAAAACATCATCCAGGAGCTTTACAGCAACATGCGCAAGGAGAGGCTCTCCGTGTCCCGCCGACCGGCGTCGCGTGCATCGACCGAAGCGACCCCAACTGAGACACATGTGGACGAGATTATCAAGGTAAGGGGACCTTTGGCCAGCCGCGAGGAACTATGATGCTTGGTTGATGGAGCATCATGTCGATACAGGCAGCTAACTTGCCAATTCAATTGATGACTCGCATGGATCCATGGCTGGTTTGAACGCCAGAAAAACGTCTTGCTGGAAAGTGAGCTTCGCGAGACCCGGTTCAATCTGACGCAGGAGCGCGCCAGGGTGTCCGCCCAGACGGCCGAAATCGAGCGGCTCCAATCGGCCATCCAGTCGATACGCAGATCATCGGCAAGCCCGCATCCGTCCGAGCGCTCAGCGAGGGTAAGGCGACGTGATTGCGAAGCTTGCAGGCCGCCTCTTCCGGAGATGCAAGATCGAGCACCCGCACGCTTGTTGGATGCCGGCTGTCTTTACAAGTCACTGATTCTGTTTTCACACTGTTGTGTGGTCTTGATGGACTGCCGGTCGCTTGGCGAACGTCATGGATCGATGATGACAATATCAGGACTCTCCCACGAGGCAGTTTGAATCAGCCAGCCTGCAACAGCTCCTCGCCGAATTGGACGGATACAAGAACCAGATCATGGAGCTTGAGCAGCAGCTTCGAGTGCAGCAGAATGCCTACCAAGAGCGTGTGCTGATCGACCAGCAGCTTCAGCAACAGATCGGAACCAAGGACCAGGCCATCAAAACCTTGGAGCGACAGCTGCAGCAGCAACGACAGGCACTGGAGGATGCTCTGGCGCAGAGCCGCGCCTCCCGTGGCGAATTGAATGTAAGGTGACACGTTGCGCTCTCGGTGCACTCTGGACGACCACGTATCAAAATGCTGCCTTCGGCGGCGAGCGTTTCTTGGCGCCGGCATGTGTTGTGCTGGTCTATGCTTGGCAAGTTGATGGCATAAACTCCGATGGTCGAATAACGCCTGAACTCCTCTGGCTTGCCGACACACTCGACCGCCTCGTGAACCGCCCCCGGGTCGGACAACCTAGGAGAACCACAAAGAGATCCTGGAGCTCACCCAGCGATTCTCGGCCGAGAAGCGCTCTGAGGCAGATCGTCTGCTGAAGGAGATGGACGCCCAGCGAGAAGAAGCACAGAAGCTGCTTCAGCAAGCCAACGAGAGCTGGAGCCGAGAGAACTCCAAGGCGCTGAACACCATTTCGAGCCTTCAAATGGTAAGCCAGCGCCGCCAGTCTTGCTCCTGTGGGATGGGCCAGTGGCACCGCAGTGTCGCTGAAGGGCCAGCAGCGGCTTGGGTGGCGTGTGCTGGAGCCTGTCGTTGCTGCTCGCCGATACAGCCGCATTGACGGTTTGCCATCCCGCCTGTGTGGCTGCTCACTGGAATCTCAAGCAACTCGTGCAAGCCAAGGCCGAAGCAGAGAGCCTTACCAAGGAAATCGGCCAGCTCAAAAGCCAGCTTGCAAAGGAGAAGGACACCAACAAATCGTCCATGGAAAGTGCTGAGCGGGAGTACCACGGGCAGGTCCAGAGTCTGTCCCAGAAAGTCGTTCAGGTAGATTGACATTTCCGCACCGACCCTCCTTAGCGCCATTGAGGATCGGTCTCAAGCCACCTGCACTCTTGGAGTCGAATGGCTGGCAACTTTATCGTCTGGTTCGGTTCCTAACGTGCGCCTCTCCCCGACAGCTGACGACACAGGTCACTGCCCTAGAATCCGAGAACAGAGTCAAGACGAGCCACATCTCGGAGCTTACTATGCGACTGGACGAGAGCTCGTCGCATGCCGAGAAGAGTGTCAAGGCCAATCAAATGCTTGTCGGAGATCTCGAGGCCAAGCTCACCGACATGCGCGGCCAGATCGCGCACTACCAACAGAAAGCCCTGGACGATTCCGCGCACATCTCCAAGCTGCAAGTGACCATAACGACCCTCCAGAGCGACATCCAGATCCAGCAGAAGCAGATCCGAGAGCTAAAGGAGCAAGAGTCACAGTGGAAGGAGATGCTTGTCAAGAAGAGCGAGGAGCTCGATGCCATTCGCGGCAAGGACCACCGCTTCCAGGAGTACGCCGAGACTGTCGAGCGCAAGTACCAGATGGAGCTAGCCTCGAAAGAGGAGCTGCTCGCAACCTCTCAGAAGGAGCGCGACCAGTGGCGGGCCAAGTACAAGGAGGAAGAGCGCAAACGGCGCGAAAGCCAGTCCGAACTGGAACAGGTGGGTGGGCGAGCCACCTGCGCTGGCTCTGGGCTCGGTGTCCACTGCTGTTTGGGATACGATGGCTTGATTGCACGGCATCGGCATCGACTGCCGATTTGCACATGCGGCTCTATCACCTGCTGTAGTCGCGCGATTCACATGGATTCTCACCAGCGCCAATGCTTTTCCCTCCATCTCCATCGTCGCCACCGCCCTCACAGACTATCGAGGGCCATCTGTCCGAAGTCAGTGCCCTGAATGCGACCGTGCGGCAAAAGACCAACTTGATCCGGCAGCTCGAGGAGCACACCGAACTCGAGGCTCGCAAGCTGACGGAGCTGCAGAGCAGCCACACCTCGGTCATAAACGTGATCAAGAAGGACCTCAGCCGCTCGCGCGAAGACAACGAAAGCCTGCGACTGGAGCTGCTGCGAGAGCGCGAGACCACCAAGGGCCACTTGGCCACGATAGACGAGCTGACATCAAACTTGGACAAGCAGGTGGGGCCAACGAAAGATCTCTTGTCGCTGCGTTGTTGCTCCAGATGAGCGCTGACCACCACCGTGGGTTTGTTCTTTGCAGGCCAAGCAGAGCCGCAAGCTGGTCGACCAAATCAATAGCCTTGAAATCACCCGGGCCAAACTGGACCAGCGCATCCACTCGCTACTGCAGGAGATCGCTGCCAAGAAAGCCAGCATCGAGGAGCTCGAGAGTGTCATCGAGGACATGCGCGAGGCAACCAAGAGAAACAACAAGGAGGCCACCGAGATCGACCAGCGGCAGCAGCTCCAGCTCAAGGACCGCAATCGACTCCTCAAGATTGTGTCTCAGCAGCTGGACTGGGCCCTCTACGGCAAGAAAGCCAAGCATCTGAACAAGAACGCGGCCGACTCAGAGCGAGTCAACGGCGATGGTCCGCCCGGTGACGACAATGACGGCAACGAAGCCAAGGAGGTGAGCAGCGAGCAGAAGGGCTCACGATGGCGCGACGCCGCTCTCCCCAGATAGCTCCTGTGTGGCTGGAGATACAGCAATATCGTGTCAATCCAGCCAGAAGCTAAACGATCTGTCCTGGCGAATCGGCAGGTCACGATTCGGTTCGCGGTCTTCCAGGATCAGCTCATCAAGAAACTGAGGCAGTTGCAAAAGATCCGCGCATCGTACGAGGAAAAGATTGCTGCCTTTGCGGAGAAAGTGCAGAAGGAAGTCAAGTATGTTTCCAGCGATCGGTCACGGGCTGTGTGCTGTGTGCTGTGCGCTGTGCGCTGTGCGCTGTGTATTGTGTGCTGGATATCCCGTCTCATCAATGTCCTCTTCGTCCGCAACTCAGGCTGTGGGAAGAGAATCTCGCTAGCCGAAACGACCAGATCAAGCGCTTGGAAGTCCAGATCGACATCGCCACCCTCAACTATCGCGAGGCTCTCGAGCGCAACGGGCGACTGATCTCGCAGCAAGACACGCATTTGGTAAGCATCCTGCGCCATCAACTTTCCAGCGGCATCGATGGCGACCCTGCGGTCTCGAAGTAGACCAACCGTGTGCTGATCTGCATGTGTGTTGTCGAATAGAAAACAATCGAGTCGCTGGAGAAGGAAATCAAGCAGCTCCAGGCCAACTCTCAAAGAGAACAGGTAAGGCGGACGCAACTTCACCGCACAGCTGGCGCTCAGTGCGAGTGGCTCTCGGTGTGCAGACTCGCACGTGCTCTGTCCAATGCCTGGGATTGGAGGTCGATAATGGAGCAAACCTGATTGACACATGTACGATGTTGGACCAGGGACGCGTGGCGCATCTCGAGAAACAAATCGAGATTGCCGAGCAGGCCGCGACCAACCTCCGCAGCACCAAGAAACTGCTGGAGGAGCAGCTCAAGAACACAGAGCAGCGGCTCGACAGTGCTCGCAACCGCGGCCATTCGGACGACGGCCTGCTTGAGGCGCGAATCCGCGAACTGGAGCAAAAAGTACGCGAGACCCTCGAGATCCTCGAGATCGAGAGAGTCGCTGCCGAAACCAAGATCCGTGAGTTTGAGGAAAAGTGTCGCGGGCTCGAGCGGGAGCTGGACATTACTCAGCGGCGGTGTCGGTATCTTGAAGAGCACAAGAAGACGGCGGCACAGCAGCAGGTATGTCCCGCAGGTGCGGATCTGGTGATGTTCGACTCGTTCGCCAGCAAGTCACTGCCCAGTCCATCAGTCAGATTCACCGGGTCATCAGCGCAAACAGCTATTGACGGACCACTTCTGGCCCACATTGTGTTCCAGACGGGCGGCGGCGTGCTCAACAAGGATGATCTCAAGAAGCTGCACCAGATGAACGAGAGCTTGCGCCAAGACTTGCAGGAGAAAACAAAGGCCGCCGAAGATGCCGAATATCGCCTGCGTGATTTGCAGTTGCAGGTGCGTGCGTGTGTGTGCGGGCGGATCGCCGCAGTCATGATTTGTCCTGGCAGCGTCCTGCCATCTGCGAGTCGGCGGTTTTGATGCTGCGGCCAGGATACAAGCTCATCGGCCTGCCGATATGCTGGATACGCATGCAGATCCAAGCACTGCAAGCCGAGTGCGAGCGTCTCGGAAGAACGGTCTCGAAGCGAGATGAGCTGATTGCCCAAGCGGTGGCCCGATTGGATGTAAGCACAGTCCATTTTTGAGATCGACGCGGTGGCCGAGATCTGTGCGGTATACTGTCCCGTGTGTGCTGCTGTTTCCCGAGACGCTGCCTTCGTCTTGGACGACCGGCTTACCTTCTCGCTGTCTTGAATGCTCTCGGACTCCCTGCATCGTACTCCTCCGCCCTTGGACTGCTCCTCATCTGGCAACAGTCCATCAACCAGCGCAGGATCGATCTATCGTCTGTCAAGATGGACATTGATATCAACTCGCTGCGCAAAGATCTCGAGGAGACACGAGCGCATCTGATCAAGGCCCAGGCAGAGGCATATGTTGTTACGACGGCTTCTGCAACCAGCCCGCGGCGGCGCGACCTGCTGGTCAATCTGCAGCCGCTCCAGCGACAGATCAGCCCGCCGCACCAGCGGGTGCTGAGCAGCCCAACCTCGCCCCAGCGAACCAGTCCGATACACAGCTGGAACCAGGGCGCTGCCCCAGACGAGGCCCAGCTTGCCAGCGGATCCGCGATGCGCTTGCGGCCAGCCAACTCGCCGACGCCAGCTGTTCCCAGACGACCGACGGGGCGACCTTTGTCTCCCTCGACCCAGCGCGGCGAAGTCCAGGGCGGCGGCCAGCAACGGGGCCGCAGCGATCCACCCAGAATCGAGATCAACGGCATCGGCGACAGTTTGCAAGGGCGTGCAGCGAGTTCCAAGGCATCCTCATCTGCCACGACAGCCTCAGCACAGTCAACGCCGTTGGGACCAAAGCCAAAACTGACGGTGCAGACGCAGCCAATGTGAACGCTGATGGAACGAGAAACAAGCAACGTCCCAGGTTGCCACACAAGCCCCGCCGTTTGGGTCAAGTCACACATGTACATAGCCTTAATACACAATCGCACAGTCTCCCATGTTTCATAAGCCGGTTCAAGGACTGCGAAGGAGCCAGTGGCGAGGGAGCGATTGCTATTCCGTTCAAGCGATCGACCAAACGGACACACAAGATCCGGTCGGCGTGACGGGCGGAAAGGGCGATATTCAGCGAGACCCTTTGGTGTCTGGGAACAGAGTCGTGAGAACGCCCAAAGATAATAACGGTGCGAATCTAGACGGGTGTCCAGCCCGAGGGAAGGAAGGGAAGGGAGAGGAAGGAAAGGAAGGGGAAGGAAGGGAAAGGAATGCCTGGCACAACAGCGAGTTTGGAAGCCGACAAGCAGCCCAGACCGGCTGTGCGCCGATGAATGGAGAAGTCGGAGCAGCGTCAAGGGTGAGAGGAGAGGAAATACTGGCACGGAACAGATGGACGAAAGGGGAGGGAAAGGGTCAAGCAAACATGATTCCGCGAGGTTCGGTCGACGCAAATGAAAGGCAATGATCGCCGATGATGCATATGTGGCCATGCAATGGGGGGGGAGGATGAAAGTATAGCTCAGGACGGCTCTGGAACCGACCCGACAGGAGTTGCACTGACAGTGGGTGCTACTACCTAACAAGCGTGAAGATAAGGCGGGAGAAGGAAAATAAAAATATGGGGGATAGAGAGTGGACAAAGTGAGGGGGCAAGACGACCATGTGGTGCTCGTAGAGACCGGAGGTGGTGCTTGGGCCGCCTCCTACTTGGCTTGGTCGTCGCCATTTGGTGGAGAAGTCGGATGGATGCCTGCGGCTGCTCCAGTGCGCTCGCGCTGGGGTTTGATATTTGCGCTGTAGTTGGACGGCTCAGGCAGAGACGAGTGGACGCCCTGCTTGAGACGGGTCCGGAAGCACTCGCCGATCAGCATGGCGTCAAGCTCGTTGAGGCTCCCGTCCTCGTTGACATCGCGCAAGTTCTGCGAGGTTTGCATGCTCTTGCGCCGCTCCATCTGGCCGTGGTCTTCTTGATGGAGTGTGGGTGGGAAGCTGCTGCGGTCCGAGAGTGTGCGGGTAAGCGAGGTGATGTGGCCGGCTTGCGGGCTCTTGAAAGGCTCGGTCCCGCCGCGCTTGGGTTTGTGCTCGCGGGATGGATCCGCGGGCTCATCAAAGGACCGAGAAGGGCCAGCGTTTTCGGGAGCATGCGCCTGGTGGAGACCCTGCGCAGAGGAGCCCTGAGCTAGAGGAGGAGGGGCTGCGGCTGAGACGGCAATCTGAATGGCAGCAGGAGCGGCAGCGGTAACAGGCACCCGATATTCGTCCGGCTCCAGCGTCGACAGGGATGACAGGCCCGATCGCTGCTCGGGATTGGCGTAGATGGGCACGTTGGAATCGCCTTCGGAAAAGTTCTGGGAAGCGAGCTCTCCGAGACCAAAGACTTCGCGGGCCTTGCGGCGCTTGATCCTGGCTCGACTGACAAAGATAACGACGGCGCAGACGACAACGAAGAGGGCACCGACGACCGCAAGCGGGATCAGGTACTGAGGTTGAGGCGGGGGAGCCTGTGGCTCAACGGGGCTGGAGACGACAGGCAGCGACGAAGGCGAGACAGTGGGGGAAGCTGCTGCCAGACAACAGGACTCGGATGGGCTGCGTGCACAAAAGGCTGCAAAGAGATCATGCGTCGGGAAGCCTGTAGCCATGGAGGGTTAGCAACCGACCATAGGAAGGTTTTTGGGATGGCAGCAAGTACCGCAGCCTGTGGCGCTGCAGACGACAGGTGGCAGTCATGTCGGATGGACCGTCGAGCATGGGCCCACCATGGCACCATGGGACCTCGGACCCAGTGCATGCGCATACACGTACCGCAGAGCTTTACGTCTTGATCGGTGCCGCGGATGCAGGTGCTGTTTGACGAACTGACATACTGAGAGGCAGTCGCGTAGTAGGAATTTTGGATCCAGTCCCCAACGCTGGAGTAGTACGGACAAGAGGTGTTGAAGGACGACCAGAACGAATTGAAGGTCGACTGACAGAGGGTGGCGCGAGGAGGGGCATTGGACTGTTGGTTGCATTGGGAGATGCCAACGAGGATGCTGCAGAGGCTGCTGGCCGAGTATCTCCAGGTCGAGTTCTGGAAGCAAGTGGAGCAAGCTGTTAGCAGGATAGCTGGCCAGCGGATTCATCGGCGACATGGATCGCGAGATGGAGATCGGTACTGGGAGACAGTGATTAGCGCTGGGAGACAGTGATCAACCTTGGGAGGCCGGTTGGTCCAGCACGAAAGCTGCAAGCGCAACCGGGGCGGTGGATGTGGATTGCCGATCGGCTGTGGCAGGAGAGCAGGCCCAAAGTCGAAAGGGAGGTGGGTGCTCCCCGGCCAACAGCACAACCACGCGGTTGTGTCTGTTGCCCTGCCAGCCGTGAGTTGCAGAAGCTTACCGGGAGGCAGAGTAGATCGGTGTCGTAGGCGCTTGGATACTGGGCGATTTGCTGGAAGGCCTGGTCCAGGACGCCTGTGCTGGTCACGACGACGGTGTCGTTGGGCCCGAAGGACTGGACCATCCTGGAGGCATCGGCCTGGCTGACGTCATAGGCAGCCCACTGTGAGCACACGGCACTGGAGGCAAGGGAGAAACAGCCGTCGGAGCGAGGGATGCTTGAGGGCGAAGGCTGGGGGGCGGGCTGGGCCATGGCCAGCAAGCCAAGCCGGGCGAGCAGAGGGAAGACGACCCAGGAGAGCCGATCCTTCAGCATTTGCACATAAGGCGAGGCCAAGGGCAGAAGCCGGGGTGCAGACGAGAGACCGGGAGCAAAGGGGTCAGCAGGCAGAGGGCCCAAGGACAAGAGCAGGCCGAGCCGCGGCCAGACGAAGGGAAAAGACCAAGAGGAACGAAGACGACGGGAAAGCCGGACATGGCCGGCGGTCGGCGGCGAGAGGGGGACAGAGGGCGGTGGGACGGGCGACTGAGCGCCTTGCTCGGGTGTTTTGGTGTTCGGTGTTGCGCGGGGTGGTGGATGTGATGGTCGATGTGATAGTGGAGTGTTAGTGGATGTGTTAGTGGATGTGATAGTGGATGTGATAGTTGATGTGATAGTGGATGTGTTAGTTGATGTGATAGTCGATGTGTTAGTCGATGTCGATCACCGGGTGGATGTTGTTAAAATGCAGCCGCCACTCGATCGGCACTGTCGCTGCAATGCAGTTGTCCGGGCCTGTGGCCGGGCGGTGGTGGCGGTGGCCTTGCTCGTTTGTTTGTTTGTTTGTTTGTGTGCTTGTTCTGTATGGCCTGCTTGCGGGGTGGACGACCCACGCCGAGTCCCTGTCGATGTCGATGCGAATACGATGCGAATATGATGCGAATATGATACGAATATGATATATCACCACCATGACATCGCCATGATATCACCATGGAATCAGTGTCAACTTCGTATCGACTCCCCATCGAGTCTGTGCCCGCACCGGCGCCGATCCCCATCGAATCTTCCCCCCCCCCACATGCTTCCAGTCCCGCCGCGCTCCGCCCTCGGGGACAATGGAACAGGCAGGTCCATGTTCGAGACATGGCATGATCGCGCCGGAGTCGATCCAGCCCGACCGTATCCGACCTCGGCGACCGCAACCGCCGGCGCTACTGGGCAGAAAACCGCCCTCGTCGGCCAATCCGCGGCCGCCGTGGTCGCCATGCCTCCCTCCCCCGCCATCTCCTCCGATCGATCGAGCAACAGGCGAATCGGCGATTTGATCGCCGAGTGGATGAGCGCCCGTGCCCAATCGTCTGCCGAGTCTCGAGTCACAAACCCGCAAAGACGATGGGCCTACTCGGCCATTTTGACACTCGCATTGAGGCCTCTGGACTTGCTCTTGGGCGCGCGCCAAGGTTCCTTCGCCAAGGCGGCATCCGTGCTCAAAAGTGCTCTTGCCCTGGCCGTGGTGCACTTGCCCATCAGCCGCAGAGCCCACCGGTCGCCGAGCGAATGCCTGTGGAATTCATCTGCACACGAGCGTTGTAGTCAGCATTCTCCTGGCTCTCCTCCCCCCCGTCGGTCTGCTCGCGGATTCTGCCATTCGCTCGCCTTGCCGGTCGAAATCCCCCCCGTCGTGAGCCCGCCCTTTGGTTCACGTTTTCCGCCATTCGCCCTTCGGCCATCTTTTGTTTGACTACCACCCGTCTACCCAGACCACGAGGTCGTCCCACTTCCTCGCCCTGCTCTGCCGGCTGCTCGCGCCGCGATGAATGACAACTTCAACTCGATCTACATGCCCTGGATGCATGAGGCCGTTCTCGCCAGTATGGGCGCGATGCCGTCCGCCATCGATCCTTTGCACATGGAGAACGCGTTGGGACTCAAGCGTAAACGGTCGATATCCGGTGGGCGACCACAGGAAGGTAATGCACCTGACGCCAATGCTCAAGTATCGCGCTCGTAGCTGGAGTGTGGCATGGCGCGAGGACAATGGATATGCAAGCCAACGCCGATGGCCTGGCCGCTCTGCTCGATGCCACTCGGCCTGCAGTACTCGGCCTGCAGTACTCCATGGAGGGCCATCGTTCATGCGGCTGCCGGCCACGCGCCTTCAACAACAGTCGATCGGCTCCTTCCCACGGTGTTACTTTGCGATTCGCTCGCTACCATGTATGCGGCCAGCGACTGTCGCAAAACGCTGGGGTTGCTAACATATGCACCACCGTCTTCCATCAGGTCTTTCTCAGGCACACTCGCCCGCGATCCTGCATGCACCGCCGCTCATCCCCCCGTACCCATTCGTATCCGTCGATCTAAACTCGACCAACCTCCACGACTCCTATCCCGTCGTGCCGCTGCCGCGCCTCGAGTCGCTGCCGCAGCCGAGCGAAGCCGCGGCCGCCGCTCCTCCAATCCAGTACCCCCGGATAGCCAAGCTCAAGCAGAAGCAGGTCCATCATATCCAGCTCTCGGGCATCGTTTCGGCTATTCTTGAAGACACCGTCAAGCACATCGAGTCGCTCATGTTCAAGACCAAGGACGATCTCCTCAGACGCAACTACGCGGTCGATCAGAGCCTAAGTCGAGCGCTCGAGCACAGGATCTGCAGCGCTCTCATGGAGCGAATGAGCCACGAGAGGATCCGCGCATCCGACGACACCCTTCAAGCGGCCTCGCCAAAGACATCCAAGTCATCAGGATCATCGGCAGTACCTGTAACCGATCCCAACGTGTGCCCATCGAGCTCCAATGCCGAATTGGCCGACATGAATGCCGAGCTCCTAATGGCGCTCGCATCGGAACCTGCCATAGCTCGAAACCCAGCATCCTCAGCCAGTGCAGCGACAGCAGCACAAGTATCGACCAACAGTGCCCAAGTGACACAATCGCAGCAGAAACATGTCGTATTGGATGAGCTGACCTATGGCGAGCGGCTACTGTATCGACTAACCGAGTGGTTCATCAGCCTCGAGGACCTTCCCATTAACGAAGCCCTCAAGCGCAAGATCCTCGAGCTGATAGTGGACTCGTTCCCGACGAGTCTCTTGAAAACACTGCAGGCCAAGTGGAAGCTTGACGAATTGCCATGGCTATGTAAGAATGATGTTGATGCAGGGAGAATCCAGGGTATAACTCCTTCACTCACTCACTCACACACTCACTCACTCCTTCACTCACTCACTCACACACTCACTCACTCACTCACTCGCTCGCTCGCTCGCTCGCTCGCCGCAGTATGCCAGCATCCAGGCTGCCACAAGTTCTTCAAGCGACCACAGTATCTCCGCGAGCACACAAAACGATGCCATTCGCTAGACAAGCCGTTCGTCTGCAAGTTCGAAGGCTGTGGCAAGAGCTACATGAAGTCCTACATGCTCCGACAGCATCAAATCATCCACACGAGCGAACGGCCGTTCGTATGCACTTTCGAGGGATGCGGCCGCTCATTCCAGAGCAAGAGTTCCAAAGCTCATCACGAATGCACCCATGCTTCCGAACGGTCGTTCAAGTGCCCGAGCTGTCACAAAACCTTTGTTCGCAAGGATAATCTCAAGAAACATCTCAAGACTCACATGGTCATCCCTAAAGACGACTCCACGGCCAAGCCAAGCCCTGCTCCAGAAATCATACCCTCGGAAGCGACCCCACAGCTTCAACCCAGCGATGCGGACATGCTGTTTCACCCTCCTCTACCTCTCTCCATTGATCTGGCGTTCCTCAAGACGACACTCCCATTCTTAGACTCGCCGGCAACGCCTTCGACAGAGCTCCCACTCCCTGACGGTGTGCCGATTTACCAAGACACGCTGGATCATCTCCCATTCGACTTGTCTCACATCGCTCCCAATGCCGAGCCCATGTCGCCATCCAGTCTGGCGACAGCTTCGTCTCCGCTGTCCATGCTACTGCTGAAAAACCTCTCCGCAACCACGTCGAGCACGCCCGATACCATGCCATTCGCTTCTGCGACAACGGACCGTGATACTCTGCCCATAACCCTCACAGTGCCGGCCTCGACCGCCGCGACGACAGAGCCTTCGATCCTGGAGCAGCTTCTGGAGCTCGCCAAGACCGTCACTCCAGACAACGATCCAGAGCCGGACGAGCAAAATCCAGCAGGCGGATCATCGCCGCTGTTACTCATGTCCTTGATGGACTCGGCTACGAGCCCGTCAGAGTGTTATTTTGACATGCTTCTGAAATAGATCGGCCGCAGCGAGACACGATCTGGACACCTTGGCACGCGGCTCCAGTCACTGTGGAAGCGTTGGATCGTTCAAGCGAGGGCTTTGCGTTGCCCGGGCCGGTGTATCCTTGCTTCTTTCCACTAGTTGGCGAAGATTATGCCGCACTCCCTTCCTGTGCCAGAGCAGCTGTAAGCGAATCGGTCAAGTCGGCACGTGCGAGAGGGAGCATATCCAAGGTGGATGTCTCAGTCGAATAGGTCGTAATACAAAAACGAGCGTGCTCCCGGAGTACCAACCTGGCTCCAGAATAATTGAGTGCAGAGACTATCGCTGTAACCGTGACCACTGGTGTGCATGTAGTCAGCCGCGTCGTTTGACAAGATTCATCGCTCTCCAAATGTAGTCGAAAGCATCAACCCCGCTATTATTTGCTGGCCCGGCTCCTCATATCTCGAGCCTGACTTCCGTTTCTCGATTCTATGCCCGCGATTCGTTGTACCGGGTCGCGGCCAGTTGTGTCTCTGGAATATTCAGGTAGATGGGCTGCAAGGTCTGCGGGTCAGAGGGAGGCAATCGAATGAGCGAGGGAGAGAGCGGCGACGAGGGCAGCCTTACCAAAATGCAGACGGGTCGAGACGGGGTCGTGGCGCTCATCAGGATGAACGACCCGGACTGGCTGTACTCGCTGTAGCACCAGTCGGAGAGGGATCGTGGGACCTTGATGACATGCACGCCGTGACGAATCCACTGGGATGCGTCCTCATACTGGTAGCCGGCTTGGTTATAGATCAGCGGCCGTACTCGAGCCCAGGCGACTGAAGCTGGCGGACGAGGGGCAAGCTCGAAGCTATCGGGATCTTGATCGGAACGCACAAACTCGGTGCCACAACGAGTCCAGACGAAATGCTTGTCTTCACGGTCGTGGGACAGGATGGAGTTGCCATCGGCTGCAAAGACGATAAAGTCGACATTGTCGTTGTGTCCCTCAAGGATGTGCTTGAGATGGCCTGTCGGTGCCTCCCAGATGGCTATCGTCTTGTCGCCCGAGCCTGACAGAATCCATTCGTCGTCGGGCGAGATGGTGACGAACCAGACCGTGTCCCGGTGCCCCATAATGGTTTGCTTCAGCTGGCCCGTGGAGGTGTCCCACACTTTGATTGTCTTGTCCGCCGAGCCGGTGGCCATCCACTTGCCATCGGATGAGAGGGCTGCGGACCACACAGTATCTGCGTGTCCCTCGAGCGTGTGTTCCACCTGGCCCGTAACAGCATCCCAAATAATAACGACGCCGTCGCGATCGCCCGAGACGATCCACTTGCCATCGCGCGAGACCAGTATAGCGCTTACATCACCGGTATGTCCAGCGAGTGTCATCTCGCACGGATCCCAGGTGGGTGCTGGACCGCAAGTGACCAGGAACGGGATCTTGTCCTCGAGCTGGTCGGCATATGTCTTGTAGATCGCCGTCTCCTTCGGTGTGAATGCATACCCCGAGTTGTACACCTGTGGTGCACTCTTGATGATCGGATCGGCAAACTCGCGGATGAATCGATACGTGTCCTTGACCAGTTCCTTCGTGGTGTCGTCGACGGTGGTGCTGGGTGCCTTGACGATCGCTCCTCGCAGCACAGCCAGTTGCTCGATGATCGGCTTGACCACATGTGTGAGCGATCCACACTCGAGCCAGAAGAACACATGGGTCTTGACGAACCGAGTGAGCACCGCTGCCACATCAACCATCTCGGCCGACTGCCACACCGGACTCGACTCGGCCACTCCTTCCACACACCACACAAAGTGTGTGATCCAGTGGGCGACGCTGTATCGCAGCGACGGTGTGATCTTGGCTGCGACCCTGTCCTCGAGGTCTGGGATCTTGTCGTGAAAGTCGTAGATATCGCAGATGTTGACCACTGGCTCGTGGGAGAGAATCACGCCGAGACATTCATTGGCAAACACCGTGTGGAACGAGGTCGACACATGCCACGGATGGCCAGTCGATGCATCGCCGAGGAGATAGTCCGCCACCGACTTGTGGTTGAACTTGACCTCGTTGTTGGTGGACTGGCTGTCTCGGGGACCCAGTCCATTGGCGCCAGGATCGAGGACCAGACTGAGGCTCTTGAGACACTCGCGAACGACGCCGATCTCGAGTCCAAACACATCGACGATGATCTGTGTCGTCAGGATCGACTGGGCCGTGGCGATCGCCGACACCACCGTGACCAGCTCGGCCGGGTGGCTCGACTGCGAGTGGATCTTGGCGAATGTCTTGTGGTACAGCTGGCCGCCGTCGGTATCTTGATCTTGTGACATGCGATGGTATCCACGAGGTTGATTTGGCAGACGTGAGGACCGGCCCGCCGAGGAAACAGCAATCCGCACCCCGGTATCTTCGTTGCCCCGACGGTATCAACGTGCCCGCGCCACAGGCGGTCGGGGAGCACCGCCGCTGCCCACCAACGAACTCATATGCCAGCGTTGCCTCCTCGCCCGCATCCTTCACCGTCGCAAACATGCAAATCAAATTCCAAGTCAACCCTGGAGCCCAGGCCGAAGCCGCTCACTTACTCTTCAAGCGCAAGGGTGGAGGAGGCAGAAGCGGCGGCGGCGGCGGCGGCGGTAGTGGTGGTGGTGGTGGTGGTGGTGGCCACTGGGATTGGGACCGTGGCCACCATGATAGTACCGGCTCATCAGTTAGTAAGTATCAGCTCTCCCGCGCTGGTGATTGGCGAAATGAAGCATTCGCAATCGGACAGCAACATAACTGGATTTGACCCTATATTCTTTCGTGACTTCTCCTCTCAATTACAGGCAATCCAATAAAAAACGGGACACCCGGGTTTTGACCATTGATCGAATATTTTGTTACCCAATGTTATCGCGCGCTGGCCATGACCATTCGCCACACATCCGACTTTCGCACCGCCGCATTGCGATGCTACGCCCTCATCCATAGCCTGCGTAAGGTCGCCTCCATATTCAGTGTATCCAAGAGCACCATCCATCGATGGCACCGAGGATGCAAGCTGGATGGCCCATCCCGGGTCCCAGCTCGCAGATCCACTTTCTTCGAGCAGGCATGTCCAGTCATTCGCACCCTGATTGAACAGGACCCGTTCCAGACTGGTCCTGTGTTGCGGTGCAAGCTCGAGTCCATCCTCCAGAGGAAAGTATCACTCTCACTCTGCCACACTGCCATCCACCGAGCAGGTCTCTCACACAAGAGGGCAACACACCTCTACAAGTCCAAGCGACTGGATGAGCGGGTGGCACAGTTCAGGGACCGGGTCCGCTCCATCGACCCACGACGATTCGTTTTTGTCGACGAGACAGGGATCAGGAGATCCATTTTCCCTCTTTACGGATACTCGCCGAAGGGTGCTCCGCTTCGCCAGCGCAATCACATGAAGCACAAGTCTGTCTCGGCTGCATTTGCAATCAACCACTCTGGTGTGCTGCATCGCATGTACATCCCCACATCATTCAAGACACACTCGATGGTCGAGTTCTTTGATCGAGCGAGCTTCCCAGACGACTCTGTGATTGTGATGGACAATGTCAGCATGCACAAGACAATGGCTGTCCTGGACTGCATCGAGCGCCGAGGATGGTCAGTGATCTTCACCCCACCTGCCTCACTCGACTTCAATCCCATCGAGAACTTCTTTGGGATTGTGAAGCACCAGTACAGGAAGGTGGCAGCGCTGAATGCGTCCGAGGGGTTCAAGATCGGGATGGTCACATTGTTCGAGTCTGCCGTTCGGAGGGTGCTTCCAGATGTCTTCCCACGGCTGATTGAGCGATGCGCTTCTGGGGTTGAGTTCCCTCCAATCAAGCCGCCATTTTCGCGCTCAAATCCCTGGCTTGAACCTCTCGGCGATTTTTGAACAGGGTCGCTTCCCAACCAGCCCGCAAAGACGGGCTCCTGCTCTCGGGTATAAATGCCGCACCTTCGTCCTGCTGCTTTCTTCCCTCATCTCGCCTTGATCTGATCATCGCGCTATTGTACGATAAAAAAAGTCTCTGCTCTGACCAGTACCACTGGCAGACATCCAGCATCCTCTGCCCCCATGCCTCCGAAGCGCAAGGGTGCCGGTGATGGCCAGCCTCGGCCACCCAGGCCCAAGAAAGCCAAGTCACAGTCGGAGCCTGTCTCTGGTTCGTATTCTGACCCCACGCATGCTTGGTCGTCTGTTGCTCCGTCGCTCACCACCACTGCTTCTGCAGATCCAATGGATGTCGATCCCACCGAGCCTGGTCCATCTACTTCCTCGAGTACTGGCAAGCGATGTCCCAAGTGCGATGGCACCGATCACGAACGCTGCAACACCAACAAGTGTCCCAAATACCGGCCCCTCAAGAGTTCTGTCGTCCCACTCGTGGATGGAAGGTCATCCGCCCCTCAGTTCAGCTGCTTCAAGCAGACGATGGATGGCTGTTGTCTCAATCCCGCTCTCCACGACAAGATCCAGGCCACCGTCGAGACCATGACCCAGATCCAGTTCGAGGCATCCAGGTTGCTCAACCTACACATCCTGAGGTGCATCGAGCAGGATCTTCCCGTCCCTGTCATCTCCAGGGCCACCCCTGCTTTCATCCGCCAATGCTTCAGGATCGTCCAGGACGGTGCCCTCTCCCCGACCGGGGACAATGAGAAATACAACGAGCATCTGGTCGCTTCCTTTCGCGACTACCAGACCACTCGGCACGCAGACCTGCCTCCGGCCCCTCGTCTGCCTGATGGTGCTCACAGTCAGCTTCTCACACTGGCTGTCAATGCCTATGCCACCAACTGCACCACCCACCTCGACCTGGCCTACTGGCGACTCCTTCGCCGCTTCTGCGCTGCCGTCTTCCAGCCAACAAGCACAAGCACGAAGCCATCGAGGCTTGTCTCGAGCTCTTCGAGAAACCAGGGCAGACTCCACCCAAGGCCGATCTCGAGTTCCTCTATCCAGACTTTGGCCACGTCCTGGACGAGTTTCGGTACAACAACGACCAGGACCGCTTCCGGGCCCTCCATCGCCTCTCACACCATGTGAGAATCCTCGCCCGAGACAAGATGCAGGACGATGTCCACAAGTGGATCGACTGTGACATGCCCGCTCTCCGAGTCACCGAACTGCAGCGCCAGGCCAAGCTGGACGAGCTCACTACCCAAGGCATTCCCTCCGACGACAAGAGGTTCACCACGGCCAAGTCTGAGCTCGGCACCACCAAGGCCAAGATCAACAAGCTGGCATCCAGGATCAACTGGGCACTCAAGCAGCTCGCCGTCGACACTCCTCCGGCCGTGTGCACGATGGTCCCTCTCTGTACTGCAAGGGCCAAGTATGTCAAGATCGACACGGTCACTCTTTGGCAACTCCTGGGTCCAAAGAAGCGCCTTGGACTCACCAGGGACAAGCTCAAGGAAGAAGGTGAGGACGGTGTCAACAACCAGGATCGACTCTGGCGCAGTTGCTTCAAGCTGCGTAGCTCCCTCTTCCGTGACCGGGATATCAATCACAAGCTGTTCAACTACGAGATCAGCACCGATGGCATTGGATGCACCATCGGCCTCGTCAAGTTTCTGCCTCGAACCGATCGCACCGAGACCTCCGAGCCTCCTCCGACCGCCGAGCAGCGTATCCAGGCCCACATCGGTGACCCAGACCCCAACCGCACCACTTGGATTGGCATCGATCCTGGAGTCGGCTCCATCTTCACGGCGGTCATCCAAGCACTGGGCCCCAAGACGAGGTGGTCTCATTCTCCAATGGCCACTACCAGCACATGTGTGGCCATACGTCCAACACCAAGTGGCACAATATCATGAAGTATCGACTCAGCATCGAGACCTGGATGTCGACCACTCCCTCGCCCAAGGTGTCGTCCTCGGAGGCTTTCAAGGTCCATCTCACCCATGTCCTGCAACCGGAGCTTCGGGTGCAGCTCGACTTCCACCTTGGCAAGAAGGCCCGTCACCATCGCTTCATGGGCCACAAGAGGCGCCAAGTGGCCGTCGACAGGATGTGCAAGGCCGTCCTGAAGCACGCCCCGATACGGACCGATGTGGTGATCGCCTTTGGCAATGCGTCATGGCGTCAAGGCAAGGGCTATGCATCCAGCCCTCGGAGGCAGCGATTTGCTCAGTACTTTGAGCAATTCGAGCACCACCGACGCCGTCCCAATCACCATCATGGAAGCGTCAAGGTGGCCTCGACGAACGAGTTCAACACCTCGCAAGTGTGCTCCAAGTGCCTGGAGCCAGTTCGGTTGGAAGGACTCGATGCGCCTAGTGTTGCGAATTCCCACTTTGTCAGGAGCTGCAAGAATCCCAGCTGCCGGACAGTGTGGAATCGCGACGTCAATGCGGCGCGCAACATGATCACAGTATGCAGGTCGATTGTGGAGATCGGAGGGCGACCGGCGGTCTTCACTCGGAGGCTGCCAAAGTGATCTGTTTTATTTCTTGTGGCTTTGCTAGACGCGAGCACAGCACATACTACATGTTCATGGAAACGGCTATATTGTCCCGTTTTTTTCTGAATAAAGTGTAGTGCGCCTCTTTGTCATCATTTGCATCTTCATTGTTTTGTCGCCTATCGCTTGTACTTTTATCGAAAACTTGTGCACCCGATGGTTTGGGTACTCCCCGCCCAGTCAAGGAGAAGCCCAGAGTCTTCTTGGCAATCAGCATTCGCAGCGCTCACAAAATGAAACTCCACAAGCGGGATCGTCCAGCCGAAGCGATGAGGCCGCCGGCGATATGGAAAAGGGCAACCTCAACATAGAGGAACCCGACCCCGCTCAGTACTGGCCATACTGAGGCCCGTCCGGCTGCGCTTGCGAGTCGAATGTGTATCTTCACGTCAATATATCCCAGTTGTTGCTCGAGCGACGTGCTGCATCCCGCATACTGCCCGCGAACTCATTATCCACCAAGCACGCTTGCTTGCGCTCATGCTCCTATCTGGCGACAGTATCGCACTTGTATTCAAAAACCATGCCAAAAATCACCATTCTCTCAATTGGTTTGCGCCAAGCTCGTGCACAAAACCAGGGCGGGTAGCGATCCCAGGAACAACAAAACAAGGAAGATCATAGCCACAGCCACGGAACTGTGGCCACACAACCAAAAGCAGCAGAGTCATGGTTGCAGATGTATCAAAAGGTGAAGCTGTAAAAGCCCGAGGGTCCGTACCCGCAGCAGCCAGAGACGAGCTCGGCTTCCTCGGTCTCTTCGTCGTGGGATACTTCTTCCCAGACCACGAGGGCCTCATTAAGCCTTGGACAGCCACCAACGAGATCCTTGAGCTTGGGCTCGATCAGGACGCTCCAGTCGGCACCGGCGCTCGGGTGGTCTGCAGTGCGGGTCAGATACAGCTGCAGGGTGGTCAAGTTTGGGCAGTGGCGAGCAAAGGTATCGATGGCGCTGCACTGCAAATCGCTTCCAAAGAGCTCAACGTGCCCAAAGAGAGTGCCGAAGCCGCGCTCGAGACACCGGAGTACCTGGTCCTGTTCAATGTGCTTGGCATGGATCTGCTGGATGGTTGGGACGGTGCGCTTGAGCATCGATGCAGCTTCAAAGAACTGGTCCGACGGCGACAGGTTGACGTGGGCAAGCCGCCTGAGCCCCATGATGAGCTCCTGCCACGCATCGACACTTGTCACGCCGTTCCAGCTTGAGCGACGGCACGAGAGGTGCAGGGTGGTAAGGCTCGGGCAGTGTCGAGCAATGAACCGAAGCACCAGGTCGTTCATGGGCACCTCATTGCCTCTGGCCGGCAGGAGCCGCAGCGACTCAAGGCCAGGTGTCTTTTTGAGGATGATGGGGATCAAGTGCGCTGGGATGCCATGGCCGGTCAGGGAGGTGAGGTTGTCCCAATGCTGGCCCATCTGCGAGAGAGCTTGCCAGCCCTCATCGCCCATGCTGTCGTCGAACTGGAGGACGAATCCCTCGAGCTTGTGCTGCAGCGCCAGCGACAGAGGCTGCAATACCGCGAGGATGTCACCGTCCTCGTCGTGCGAGCTGTTGGAATCGACCGACTTGAAGATATTGTTGACGCTGATGAATCGGATGTTGGGACAGCTGGCTATCAGGGCCAGGATTCTGGTCGAGAGGCGGTCTGAATGGAAGCGAGCGAGCGAGCGCATCTGAGAAACCATAAACTTGTTGCAAAAGTCAGGGCGGCCCTCGAGCATCGACAGCGCCGACGAAGTGAGCTGCAAGGTGGTGATGAAGTTGAGCGGGCTTTGGTGGAATGTAGTTGAGCCCCATCCGGTCTGCATGCTGGCAATCGCCGGAGTAATGGTGAGAAACCGCCCAATGGAGGCGGCGTTGGAGGTGGTGAGGGCAATACGGGACCACAATGCAGGGTTGGCGACCTAGCATGGCCCAAATGGGTGATTGAAGAACAGGAGCCGTTTCGGCGAGGCAGTGATCCGGGGAGACAGACGACACCAGCGCGGATGCAGCGAGGCGATTTGCATGCCGATATGGAACAGGATTAGAGAGAGCGATGACCGCAGCAAGGGCGATATGATAGAAGGACGATGCTAATGGTGCGAGTGGTGCGAGTGGTGCGAAGAGGGGATTGAGAGTGCCATTTCAGGGTGGGTGGCCTTGCGATGGATACACTCTGTCGAGCTGATTTCCGGCTCGGAACTGGAAAGGGAGCGCACGGCACCTCGCACCGGCATTGCGCAATTACCTTGTACCAGCGCCTCGAGACCAAGCAGGCATGGTAAAGGTCCAACTGGGTTCTTTTTCCGGCAGCACTATCGCGCGGCAAGCCCAGGAAGCGGACCACGACCATGAGCACTTCTGGCGGAAGAGTGATGATTGAGCACGGGGAATCCATTGGTATTCATGGAGAGAGCCGGGGAAGCAACTGGACAGACGCTGCTGGGATGATGCACAGGGGGTGGGCTTGGTCGCCGAGACACGGGTGCAGTGAGGGCTGGTTGCTGCGAGAGACGATTTGGGGCTGAATCGCTGCGGCCTGGGAGGTGATGGTGCTGTTGGGGCCTGGAAAAAAAAAAAAAAGTTCCTGTCTCGTCGCTGCACTGCCCCGTGTTCGCTGCCCTTGTGGGCTCAGTCGCGGCCGCCACAGAGACAATCGCGGCGGTGGCAGTGCAGTCACGCCACGCGACACAAACCAGCCAGCCCCGGATCGAGCCGAAAGCCGCCGGATCGAGCCACCGGTATTTATTGCTGCCTCCCGGCGCCGCTTTCGTTTTTTCTCCTCAACCCATTTCCTTACCTCGTCGCCGGCAGTACCACACCCGACGGCGTCATTTTTATAATGGGGAGACACAACGAACCACAGATTCGCTAACACAGGAAAGACACCGATGACCTGGGTTTGATAGTAGACTGTGTGACATCTCCAGCGCGGCTCGACCGCAGCTGGGCTTTGCCCAGATCCGGATCCAGATCCAGACTCAGATCGTGCGTGGGGCTGGCTTGAGTGGCCGGTCCCTGACGATGCTGTAGGATCTGCAGACCACCCTCTGGCGCAATCGCCGGGTGGTCTTTGCGTCCCTTGGCACACGATACCATCGTCGCTGCTGTGGGAGAACGCTTTGGTGTATTACGAGACCAAAGGTGTACGGTGTGCATGTGGATGGGTCCTTTGATCCTTGCTCCCTTTCTATTGCCAAGATCGCCATTAAATTGCACTTTCCGCTCAGCGTCGGTGGGGTGCCGGTTGAGATTGCCGGCTGGCGGACTGGACTGGCTGGCGCTCATGGCTGGACGAGGGAACCGCTGCTGTCCTTTTGAATCGAACTTGTCCCGTCAATGCTTACACGGGCTGATCCCGGCGAGCGGATGCCCGTGAACGAGTTGTGGCGGCTCATGGAGCGCCTCACCCCGGCTGCCTGAGCAGCAGGATGATCTGTGATCACGCCGGGACTCGGGGGGATCAGGTGGTTCTCGGGGTTGCTGGAGGTTGCTCCCGAGACCAAGCTCGTTACGGCCGTCGAGATGTTGCGGTATCCGTGGCCCGGCAGCATGATCATGGCCACCCATATTCCGCAGCCGAGACAGAGAACGTTCATGAAGATGAGCAATCGGATATCCGGGACGTTCGGCGTGGCCAGCGGAAGACACTGCTGATATCCGTTGGGCTGGTTCTGGATCAGACACATCAGCCAGTTCTGCACCCAGGGTGTGCTGGCTGACAGACCAAAGAGCGGCCGGATGATGACGAGCCGAGAGTATAGGAAGGGTATGTAGACGGCGATGAAGACAATCGCCAGCAGTGTCGGCTGCCAGAGGGCCTTGATCTCGCTGAGGATGCAGCCGCGCTTGACCAGATCGCGCCGCTGGATGGTGGCCTGGGGATGTGATCCAACGATGTTGTCAGCAGGCACGGTGTGGGCGATCGTGTTCGTTGAAGCGTTCCGGAGATGATTTTCCAGGCATGGGGCGCCAGGTGTCGTGCATTCCTACCATCAAGATCCGGACTGATGTGGCCGTATGAAGCAAAATCGATAGCAGAACGATGCCCAGATGCGGCCCAAAGAAGAGACTCAGATCGCCGTTGCCGCCTGGACTGGAGATGGATGACCCTTCAGCAACTGCATCGGCGGTATAGGCTGCAGAGGCAATGTTATGAATGGCAGCGGGTCTGCAGATCCGACACTCACAGACAAATGTCGCCGGGGTAGGCTTCGAGTTTGCCCGTCAGCACCACGGCGAGGGTCATGCTCAAGGAAACACCCCAGCAGAAGACATGGACCTTTTTCTGGTGATCCGCAAGCAGCCGGTTGTTCCAAACAATGATCTAGATTTGGATTCGAGCGCATGGCAATCAAACAGGATGTCTGTTAGCAGATGAGGTCTTCGGAATGCGATGGCCACAGTCGGTCATCCAGAGCCTGTTGCTTACCATATGGATCGAGAGCAGCAAGAGCCCAGCCCACAGGACAAGCGACCACATGGAGAATAGCAGAATAGTTCCCGTCACCAGGCAGCGGACGTTGTTGCTCTGCGTGGCATCCGTTATTCCATCTGCGGCGCATTGCAAACTGCTATAGGCTGGGCAGGCACAGGAAAGGACGATCGTAAGAATACAAGCATCGGTAACACTGGCGCTGTTTGTGTTTGTACCCGCTGGCAGTTCCCGAGGGTGAGAGTCGAGCCATGGACTGCCTCTGCACTTATGGGATGCACCAGATACTGGCGAGGCATGATGCAGCCTGGGCCATTGCGTGCTTCAGGTGCACGACGTTGATGCTCACATGGGTATGTGCCAAAGGTAACTGACATCATCAGAACCCCAGCTATGCTAAAGTATGCCGTCAGGCACTTTGGGAACTTGTGGCCGTTCTTGGAAACCAGGACGGCAACAGCAACGAGCAGGAAGCCAATCAAGGACAGAAGAAACAGGGTCTTGTATAGGATTTCTGCGGCCTGGATCGGGCTGGTGGATAAATGCCAATGGCAGCGACGGGCCATCGAATCAGCTTACACTCAACCAAGCCGATTGTCAAATGGTGAATCGCAGTGCGGCCACCGCAAAACACCGAGCGCTGATCAGCTCACAGCATGCACATCATCTGGCTTGGATTCCGGCGTGTTTGTCCGTCGGTTTGGGCCACTGTTCCAGCTTACCCTTGTGGATAAAACAGCTTGTATTTTGGACAGGGCAGGCAGCACCCATACTGGCAGTTTGGGTTAGCGCTCTGGGGGTTCGGGTCGACGATGAGCGGGGGTGGACAGGATGCTCCTGAACTCGGAGGTGGTGCCGTTCCGTTGGTAGAGGTCACGTTGGACGATGAATCGGTCGCCATGAACTGGCCGGAGGAGCTTGTGCAGTTGGCCGAAGCGAAGACAGGCGCGGAGCAGTTTGGGAGAATGCTGAGCATGCCGACTGCCGAGAGCGTTGTATTGCAGACGGCCTGGAGCTGCAGACACGAGCTACGGCACAGCGGGATAGGATCTGCGGGCGGGCGTGGGAAGCCGCAAGTGAGCGAGTGCCGAGAGTACGCTCTCATTCGTTGTGCGGAGCCGATCGCCCGAGCCCACAGCAACTGCTGGCATCGTACTTACATCCCCCAGGAGCACACGACAGATACCCCTGACGACAAGCGCCGGCCATCAGCGCCGTCGCGCAGGTACGGTCCATGCTCGAGAGCGCCACAAAGTTCGGCGAGGAAAAGTTCTGCAGAAGCACCGGGTCCACGAGCGACTGGTACTGCGGAATCGGTGCATAGTACGAGGAATTGCTCAGGATGGCGCTACAGGCGGTTCCGTTGTATGTCATGCATGTTGGGACTGGAAGATAGGAAGTGCGCCGATGGATTAGTTGTGTGCAAACTCTCTACTTGCGGTCCGATCGGTTGTCGTCACCGCTACGATTGTCAGCCGAACTTTTGTAGCTTACGACGACCGATCCTGGCCATATCTGCCAACACTTCGAGTCGCATGTTGTGGAGGCAGGTGCAGGGAAAACACTAACCCTGTCCGTGGACACCGAGTGTCAGCAGGAGATGAATTGCCAGAGACCAGAGACACCCCGTTGGGACTGGACTCCTCATCTTGGCGGACGTTAACAAGCGGGATCCAAGGTCGTTGGCGCCTAACAGCAGCAATCCAGCGTTGTAAGAAGGTGCCGGTCCAACTCGAGTGTCGTTGGTGCACTTTATACCCTGGCTTTCAGTCGGGTGAGCGGCTTTCGATGCTTGTGTCCAAGGCCGCACCAACAATCGTATCCCGGCATTATCATCCTAGCTCAATCACATCGCAGCCATATATATCTCGCCGTCTGCAGGATCACTCCCGGCCAAACATGCCCACTTTTTACTCCCCACGTTGGAGGGTGCTCAATAGTGCGACATATGTATGCCACCTCATCGATATGTCGCGCATCTATCTCAGCCTCATCTGGTGCAGCCTCTCCCGGGGTAATCGGTCCGCCTCAATCAGCGCCAATCAAGCCCCATGCGCCGTGTACATATGAAGAAATCTGCCTGAGTGGAATGCGAAGGCTCCTGCCATGCTAGATGATGCGCTGGCATGCCAGCGAGCGGCCATTGAAGTGATGGGAACCGGCAAAATCCGCAGCTCCGGGACAGTATCAACGGAATGCGTTTCTAGATGGATTCATTGGTGAGAATGCTGCCCGACGTCAGAAGCCGGGAGAGTTGTGGGTGAACAAGCATTGCAAATATGTGCGATGAAGCCCAAGCGCATGGCAGCGGCACCTTGGTGCAGCGCTGTCTATGTGGGGGCGAGACAGGGTCGAGGACCTTCAGACCCAACATGCCAAGCCTAGAGCAGGATGTTGACGGATCGCTTAGGCCTTGGGTGCGGAAGTGGCGTATCCCGAGGCGTCGTAGGCCTCGGGATACTTCTTCATCAACTCGGCGAGCTCGGCCTTTTGCTCCTGGAGGTTCCAGGGGAGCTCGTCGTAGACATCGGTGAACATGTTCTCGATCGGGGGCTTCTTCTGCTTCTCGGCACGAGCAAAGGCAGCAAGAATCTCGGCACGGCTCGACTTCTTGAAGGCTGCCTCCTTCTCGTTGTCCCACCAGCCCTTGTTCTCAAGGTACTTGCGGAAGCGGTTGATGGGCGAGTCCAGTCGCTGCCAGTCGCTCACCTCCTGTGGATGCAACCAGAGTGCCAGGTAGGTCAGCGTTCCTGCATTTGGAAGACCAGCCAAGCGCACGTTGCTGCCATTGCAGCCTCACACGGTCCGGTAGAATCTGGGCTCACCTTCTTGGAGCGGTACGCAGACGAGTCATCCGAGGTACTGTGGTGGCCGACGCGGTAAGTCAAGGCCTCGATGAGCACAGGGCGGCCCTCTTCGACGGCGATTCGTCTCGCCTCCTTCATGGTGTTGTAGACGGCAAGGATGTCGTTGCCGTCCACTCGGGCGGTGGCCATGCCGTAACCGTGACCGCGGCTCGCTGTCGAGCAGCAGATGGCATGGATGTCAGCAAGAGCGATGGATATGTAGCCTCGCCATCATGCCGACAGCCCTAGCTTCCGCCGTGCGAACATGAGGTGCCCATCCCTCTGGCTCGGCGCATTCGTCAATCTCTCGCACGTCAGCCTCTCTCCAGCTCGCACGACAGCCACTCTCCGACTCGCACGATGGCCTCTCTCCGACTCGACTGACAGAGCTGCCTTACCAATGCCGTCGCCGCGGTACTGCTCACGGGCCGGGGTCGAGATGGCGTAGCCGTTGTTGCGACAGAAGAAAATGACGGGGCTCTCGGTGGTGGCGGCAATGTTCAGACCAGCGTGGAAGTCACCCTCCGAGGCAGCGCCCTCGCCAAAGTAGCAAACACAGCACGCCTTCTTGCCCTGTTGCTTGAGGGCGTAGGCGGTGCCGGCAGCCTGGGGAATCTGGGTGCCCAGGGGCGAGGAAATGGTCTGGACGTTGAGTTCCTTGGTTCCGTAATGGACAGGCATCTGTCGACCCTTGCCGAGATCCGAGGCGTTCGAGTAGCACTGGTTCATGAACTGGTCCAGCGTAAATCCTCGGTACATAATCACACCGGCCTCGCGGTACTGGCCATAGATGACATCTTCGAGCGTCAGGGCGGCAGCGCTTCCGAGATGGGCGGCCTCCTCGCCGTAGTTGGTCATGTAGAAGGAGATGCGGCCCTGTCGCTGGGCCTCGTAAAGGATCAGATCCATGCCGTTGAGGGTAAGCATGTGTTGGTAGAGCTTGAGGCAGAGGTCCTTGTCGAGCTGGGGAAAGAGAACATGGAGGCATATAAGAGCGCTGAAGGATTCGTGCGGGTCCGCAAAGCCGGCCGGCAACCAGAGCAGTCGGGATCGGCCGTTCAGACAGGGTTGATCGACCGCCCGTGGACGCTGGGCACTGCATCACACGCGAGCACTTACCTTGGGGTCCTGGGCAGGGTCCAGGACGTTGCCCTCGGTATCAAGAACTCGGTAGGTAGGAATGGTCTCGTATTTCAGGAGGAAAGTGAGATTTTCGGTATAGTGGGATCCGTCCACGGCTCCTGGGAACGAGACTTTGTTGCCCGTGGTGACCGTCGACGACACCGATCGGCGCCATGTCGCAGGAGCAATCTGGGCAGAGCGAAGCGACAGAGCGAGATTATCAGCGAGCACATCCAGCCGATAGTTTGCGAGAGCCAGCCGCCTCGCCGGAGGTCCAGTTGGTTGCTCGTAACAGTGCGCCGATGAGTCGGTGTCGAAACACGGCGACACTTGCTCACTCCACGCCTGCAGAAACCAAGCTCATGGAGGCCAGCAACGGCCCGGCACTCCGTCTCCGACGATGAAATTCATCCATACGTTTCGCTCCACGATCGCTCTTCGAGCCGAGAGGGCGGCGCCAGAGATCCAGCGGGCAGAGGTTTGGAGGCTACGTCTCGCGTACATGGTTGAGGGCTGCGAGTCGGGAATGAGTAATGCCATTCAGATGCCGGAGAATAGACGGCAGACGCAAGCGGGGCATATAGGGGGGGCATGCAGCCTGGGTAATGGCGCATGAACGAGTGGCCCTCTTGGATACCGCAGGCAGAGTCGATAGCAGCCTCGATGGCATTGGCGATCGGGCGACTCTGAGGTGCGGCTGGGGTGGTGGTGGTGGTGCGTCGACGAACCTGGGAGATGAACAAGCGGGCAGGAAGAAGGGATCGAATGTGCTTTGTGTAGTCCAGAGCCACGATCGTCGAGAGGCCAGATGTGCAGCGGGTACCTGGAGAGAAAGAAGAAGCCGAGGGCGGTCGCCTCCGAGCAGGTCTTCAACGGTCTCGGGCAGGTCGCTGCTCCCACATCGGCTTTGGTCCCGGCTGGCCTCGGTTGCTCTCCGACCAAACGCCGCCTGGGCAGGAGCGCCACGTGACCCAGCACCCGTTGGGCCCGGAGCGGGCGTGGGGCCGTCCCGTCGGCGCCTCCGGGGGGCTGCCACAGGGGGCGGCGCAGGGGCGCAGGGGCCGGGGTGCCGCCTGCACGGCCTGCACGGCCTGCACAAACGAAACAGTTGAGACGGGAGCGGCCCCCAGGCCCGTGATGACTGCAGCGGGAATGGGTGCTGCTCCATTTTCTTGTACTATTGCCGTATATTACAACGCAGTGTCCGTGCATCACGCCTTGCAAAGGTTGCACTTGCAAATAAGTTTGAACTGTGGCGTTGGAGCGGGAAGGATTCATTGCATCAAAGGGGTGCATGGAGCGCAAGCAGGGAGAGTGCAAGGAAACGAAAGAGAATACAGGCATTCGATCAGTACCACAGCTTTGCTCAGCACCGCCGCCAGCACTGGCTCGTCCTATCGCATGTCTCCACAGACCCGCGATCAAGCACAAGATACCCACACGGTCCTTTAACAGCGTCTTCCGGGCATTCTTGGAGAGGCTGTCCGTGCAGACGTAGCTGAGAGTCAGCTCGTCACCCTTGAGCACTTTAGTCTTGGACACGAGTGTGAGCTCGTGGTCGTCGCCTCGGAACTCGACTGCCGCATTGGGTGCGCAGGAGTGCGAGATGAAGCTGGAGATGTGATACACGCCGAGGCCCTTGGCGTTGTGCTTGGTAGCAACTCGTCCCTCGGTCCTGAGCTGATCCACCTCAGTGGACTTGCCCGTGATCTGGTAAGCGTTGAACTGGAACTTGGATCGAAGCTGCTCGTATCGTTCATCGTTGAAGACTGGGCGAGGGGCAGGGCGGAATGTGCAGATGGTGACAGTGGCGGAGAACATGCAGATGAGCCGTTGCGGGCTCTGCGTCAGTCCATATCCATCACCCTGTCAAGAATACGGCGGTTTGGTGCCTCGGCGACTCCATAATCGACTGAAGACACATATGCGAAACTCACAGCCATCGAAGCCAGGGACTTTGCTGCCCATGTGCTCGTCGATCAGTGCTTTCTCGGCCATCAAATCGATTGTATCGAGCTTCAGGCGCTGGAGGCGTTCAACGTGGTCCCAGGTCGAATATCTTTCCTCCGGCTTTGACTCGCCGCTAGCTGTGCTTGTTTCGTTCTTTTGAGTTTCCTCGTGGACCAGCCTTCCCATGAATCGGGCAATCAGCATTACCATCAACGTGTCGTGGGTCTGGGCATAGAGCTCGAGGGGTGTTTGCGCATCGGCGGCTTGATCAGCACCGGGACACAGGAAGCCGTGGTAGAGAGTCGATGCAGTGCTCCTACAGCTTTCAGAGCAGTAGACTTGGCTGTGGCAGCTGCTGCAGTCGGGATATTCTTCGATATTGTCAGGGCTCAGAGTCTTGAGGCACTGGTCACACACACGGCCTCTCTGATCGATAACCAAACCAACGACAGACACAACATATCGGGTCATTAGCATCATGACGAGAGTCAAATAGCCACTGCCAACGTCGTTCCGCATCTGCACGCGCTGCGCACTCACCTCCAGTCTCCAGTTCCGGGTCGAGGCAAGGGGCTGTTCCTGGTATATGACTTCGTTCTCCTCAAAGTCCTTCAGGGCAATCAGAGCGCGGCGGATCAGGCGCTTGCCGTCCGGAGTGGTTCCATGCACGACTTCCTCAACCTTGACGTTCATGGACTCGGCTGGAAAGATGTCAAAGTCTGATGGGTGGAGAACAGAGGCATCAGTGCCAGTCCATGCTGCTCGGCGAAATGGCACTGGGTCGAGGGCGAGGTGGTAGTGGGTTTTCCACTCGATAAACTCGCTTCCGTCCCCTGTCCAGCATCGCATTCATTTGGAAGTGCAGTTCAGGGGAGGGCACGATTTCTGGCCGCAGCTCCGAGAATCGCACATGTTGGAGAGGGCTCTACCCACATTTGGCCTGCTTGTCATTGACCTGTTGGGGGTGCCGATGCAGCGCGAGATCCATCCAGCGATCCATCCAGCGATCCAGTTGGCCATATGAGAGTTCCAGATCCACCCAGCCCGTGTTCCAAGTCCATGTTCCAGGCCCATGTTCCAAGCATCCATCCAGTTCGCCACCAGTCCGATAGAGGACATCGCGTTGAGGCCGACAGCCAATCAGACAGAACAGAGAGAGCGGGGTAGGAGCCATCCAAGCGACCACGAAGGACGCATTCAGTGGACAGCGAGGATAAGGCGGTGGACGCAGAATGGGAGGGCAAGTGTGCAAGAGATGGGATGTGAATATATTGAGTATTAAGAAGGGCGAGCAAAACTTGAAAGAGGAAATAGGCGTCACAAAAACGGCATATTTTACAAAATCAAGTGCGAGGGGACGGTGGTCGTGGGGGTGGTGGCGGCGGCGGTGGAGGGGGAGGACATGGCTCTATCATCCAGAGCAACGGATTGACTCCGGGCCAACAACCAATATGCACAAAAGGGAGGGGTGAACCGGGCATCGTGGTTGGAGGGTGTATGAAACGTGGGGAGAAGGATGGATGCCCATTGGGAGGGAGTTGCATAGGGAGGAAGCGGCAAGCGGGGTGTGGCGATTATTCTACAGTGATTTCCTCGATGTTGGATGCAGCACCAGCGGAAGAACCTACATCCTGCGAGGTAAGCTCCATGATCAGCTCAAAAACGGGTGGCGGGACGGCTTGCTGCAGAACCATCAGGAGCTGCATGGGATCAGGGTACATCTTCAGGGCGTGGTAGAAGTACTGGGCGGCCTTCTGGTACTGAGTGGGGCCTGGAGACGACATGGAATGGTCCGATCGGGTCAGCAGCGGCGTTTCGTGATAGTTGCTGAGAAACTGGCTCGTTTGGACACAGGGACCGGAGCCGCACGAGCGGGCCACCGGCCAACACTCGACCAAACAGAGAGACCTTTGTGCCGTATGGATCTATGTGCCGCTCGACCCAGGCGCCGCGATTCCGATCACGCCCATCTTACCTTGGGCAAGCAGCTCCTCAGCGGTCTGGAGGACCTTCATGAAGTAGGCCTGTCGCTCCTCGGCGGACAGCTTGGAGGGATCCTCGAGCTTGACAGGCTCGCTGGGGCCGGCGGCAGCAGCAGCCTTGCGAACAGCATCCTCCTGGGCGACCTTGTCCAGGGCAGCCAAGCGCTGGGCCTCCTTCTTTTGCTTCTCTGTACATGTCAAGTCGGCAACAGACAGCCAGCCAGATCAGCCACAATGCACCGGACAGATCGACATGCAGCAGGAGGGCAGGGAGCAGCTGCAGAGGAAGTGTGTGGGCAAAGTGGAGGAGCGGGATGCGTACTGATCTTCTTTCGGAAATCGCGATCGTGCTGTCGTCGCTGGTCAAAGTAGATGGCATATCCGACGCCGAGGATGCCGACGGCGGCCGCCAGTCCCAGGGAGTACTCCTTCCAGCTCATGATGGTGATGCGCTTGTGCTTGGGGGTGGGGTCGAGATGCAGGCAACAGCGAAGAGACCGACAGGAGGCGGGTTGGCGGCGGCCGTTTTGGATGCGCAGGAACGGCCTGGGCGTGTTGGCTGTGTGTCGATTTTTTTTTTCTGTGGGCGGTTCATGGCTGCTGGTGTAACACAGTGCTAATGAAATTCATCATCCGCGGAGTGCATGTGGCTTGGCCATGTGGCGGTGTTGCGGGTGGCTGGCTCTTGGAGTCAGAGACATGGCTCGCGATCGAGTTGGGCAGTCGATAGAGCATGGCGGCTGGGAGAGGCCCTGGGATCTGCCGATGCGGATGGGGCCCGGCCTACAATCGCCCAACAATACCAGACAGCAGTTTCCTCGTCGACTGCCCATTTCTTTGGATGGGAACGCGCATGCTCTCGCTCTTGCAATCCCTCGATCGATACTGCATCGATGCATCGATGCATGCAGCAACATGGTCCTGGCGTGCAGGTCGGCGATCGCTCATCGGGATCGGTTTGTTGGATCAATGTGTCTTTGACCAAGACCAGTCCGGCAACGGCGACCAACGACAGCCTCGTGGTGAGTCGGTGGCTTCTCGCTGACGAACAAACACTGCTCACTACCACGAAATCTTGGACCATGAACAAACTCGCCTGTCTTGTCTCGTTCATTTTTGGAAGGGCTGTATTCAACACCAGGATGGCAGCAGAAACGGATTACGGACGTCGGTATCCGGTGCAAAACTTGATAAAATAGATACATAATAAAGGCAGTGCATTCACCCATTTGCCGTCCAAGACCACGATCGTGATCACAATCCTGACCAAGATCGTGGCCGCCAGCCGACACGGAGGAAGTAGTATCCATTCAAAACAAACGTGCAAGCGGAGGAACAAGCAATTGTGGAGACTGGAGTGGCGGCCGGGCAGGGGAGCAGGCGGGAGAAAGGCAGGAGGGGCAGGAATGAAGGGCAGGTGATGGTGGATGGTGGATGGATGGATGGAGCGGCGAGGCTGACCGAGAAGCATAAGCTGGTGGACAGGTAGGCAGATGGTATAACCAAGACGGCGTCTATGGAGAGCAGTTGCATATTGCGGCAGAAGGAAATCCTCTTCGTGTCCTTTGGCTGGAGACGTGGGAGGCGAGGGGCTCTAGTTCAGTGAAGCAGAGCGGGCAATGGGCAGCGGGCTGACACTGGCTCGGGGTTGGAGCTGGCTCTTTTGGTGGATCAACTCTTTGCTCTGGCTGGCAAAGTTGAAGACCATGCTGGACCACTTGGAATAGTCCTCGAAGCTGACATCGAGCTTCCAGTGGATGGCCTCGAGGAAGGCGCGTTCGGCGGCGTTGATGTCGTCGATGGGCAGTTTTGCGACCGAGGCCCAAGCCCGGTTGTTTGGGCACGAGTCCAGCAGAAACTTGGTGGCCAGACAGAGGGCTACCAGCAGCATGCGGCGGCCGCAGTTGAGCGACGGGTGGCGGTCGCTGGTATCCTTGGGCATGTTGGTGTGGAGACGAACGAGATAAAGGAGGGCCAGATGCAGTGTCGAGAAGGATGTGTGCGACTGGCGAAGGAGCTCATAGACAAAGACACGGAGGGGGACGACTTTGGGAGGGATGCCGGATGGGGCCGGGGTCGGGCTGGGAGGCCACATCCGCTCGATAAGCAGGACGACAGTATCTGCGATGGTTGGAGAGAAAGGTCGGCGGGTGAGCCTTTGATCTTGCTTGGTTTGGGACCATCACGCCGGCGCCGACCCAGAGAGCCACCATCATCCACCAAGGACTGCAGTGGCAAGGGGAGCCGCGGGGGTGGTCCGGAGACGTCGCCTATCTCAGCTACGACAAGCACACCACGGCTTTCCCACAGCCGCACCATGATATTTCCTGCGAGCACCTCAATCAGCCGAGCCAGCTTGACACGATAGCTGGTACATCAGGGCCGACCGGGTACACCAGGCACCTGGAGCATGACCGCCATCTGCGGCTCAATCAAGAACAAGAAACACCCCAGGCACCCCCGCCGCTCGCGTCCGCACTTCGCAACGCGGAAGATTTAATACCATACCTATCAAATTGTCGGCAAGCTGCTTCTTTGGATCCTCGCCACAGGACGAGCGCAGGGTTTGGTCGCTCCCAGTCGACGAAACTGAGCACGGCGAAGTCTCAGTGTATGCCGAGCAAGGAACCCGGCCATGCTCGCTCGCTGCGACCTGAGCGGGCCCGGTGGACATTCGTGGGTTGCACATTTTGGAGAACGAGGGGTGCAGCTAGGCTGATAGAGCGGCAGAGGCGAGAAGGTGCTGCAAAGGGAGCAGGGGGGGGGAGAAGGGTACTTGCAGAGGCAGACGCTGTGGGAAAATCGGCCAGACCGAGGGACGCATCGCCGCTCGGGCTTATATGCAGGGTCGACTGAGAGGGCCTGTGCACGGGCGGCGAGCGGGCGCTGCTCGCTGGCCTGTCCAATCGCCCAGTCCGACACAGTCCGACACAGTCCGCGTCCCAGCTCTTTGGTTAGTCGGCCGCGGTCAGGGTTAGTCATTGCGAGCCACAACAAGGAGGCCTGTGCGACGGCGCGGGCCAATCGTTGCGGCCGCCGTTTCGTCCGCGCGCTTCGGGCGTGGTGTCCTCCACCGCAAGGTTGCGACCCGCTGGCGACAACATCAGTCAGACTGATCTCGCTTGGGGCTCGGCGCAGGCGCAGAAAAAAAAAAGGCTGAGGACCCGGCCGATGGACTGATTGCTGATGGGGTGTGTGTGCGAATGACACGGGCCGATTGGTCAGATTGTGTGTCTCTGTATCGACCGAGCGAATGTTTGTATCTATAGTGCATCCGCATTGCATCTGTAGTGAATCCGCATTGCACGGGCAGCGGATCGGCATTGCATTGGCGGTGGATCGGCATTGTTTCTGTAGTGTGGCTATCGCGCACATGCATCCGCTGTGTGAATGCGCGGATGTCCGTTTTGTCTGCGGGCGGCCGGTCCATCGGTCGAATCGTCTGTCGGGCTGTGTCGGGCAGGCCTTGGGTGGGTGCCGCCCGATGCCTGTGGATATGGCGACTTCTGTGGTCGCCAATCCCGACCCTTTGCTGGCCGTTGCTCGAGTCCCACGATTCGATCGCCGTCGCCAGCGCTGCTTCACCTGGCCCTCGATGCTTCATGGCCCCGCCCTTTCAGCACCAAAGCAACAACCTTCGCTGCCACAGATCCGCCGGCGACCCGACCACTCGCGATCCGTTTGGCCTCGATTCCGTGATTGACGGGCTCTTCCGCCGCCGTCGCTCGGTGGATCTGTGCGGGACGCACACCCACATCCGGCAGTACCCACCGCCGGCACCGCACCAGACTAGTGCGCCACGGCTGTGCGACAGCGCGGACGAGCCACTCCCTTGACGACGCGTCACGCCCCTCGCGTAACGTTTTGCTGGTTCCGTCATATCTCTGTGGAATGCGCTGGGCTTGCTGGCGCCTTGATGCTGCTGGATGCACCGTGAGCACCTTGAGCATCCTATCGCCTCGATGGGAGCGCGGTTTCCAGTAGATCCGGCAGCGCAACCGACCAGAACGATGGTAGCCAATTGCCCCCCCCCGACGAGAGACTGCATTTGCCGCGCTGGTTGCGGAGCCGCAATGCGTCCATGAGCAAAGTCCGCAACGGGCCTGGCCTGGCCTGGCCGCCAGCACCACTGGAGCTCGCTGGGCGGCGGGAGCCAACACCGCCTGCACCATTGTTCGTATCGATGGCCGCACGCTGTGTCCGCGATTCGTCTCGATTGCATGGCGTGTGTCGGCCTTGTCTCGACCGGGTTCACGCCAAGCGACCAACTGCCCTCATTGTCCCTCTCCCTTCACACTCGGGGCCTGCCCATCCGAGCGCCTCCCCTCCGAAACTCGGCAACATCCTTTGTTTCTCTCCCGCCTTCCTGCACCCAACACACAATCTGCAGGCGGCTGCATCGTAGTCCAGCAAGATCGACTCATCGTTTGTGATGGTGAGAATGCCATTTCCTCCCCGCCGGATCAGCACGGGGTCGGCGCGGGATCAGCACTTGGGTGCAAAGGTGACGCTGCCTGCATCGCTCCGCTCGCTTGCGGATTGGTCGGTGCGAGCGCTGCGGAAAAAAACGCCGCCGGTTCGGCCGCAAAATGGTCCGCATGTCCTTTTGCCGCCATGGGCGGGAATATATTTCCTCCGCCGTGGACTGGTCGCTGCGGGAACAAAGTGGCCACAAGACCAGTCCTTTGGTGTGCCGGCCGGCCAGCCCTTGACAGCCGCACACGCTCCCCCGGACCCGTGGCTCCTGTGCGGCAGGGGCCGTCCATGACAGGAGGCGACCTGAGTCACCGGCGATGCAGCTGGCTTCTGGTCCCGGGGTGGCGATGGCTGCTGGCCAGGTTCGACACAAGTCTCCCCCCCACCCAGCCGGCGCTTGCATGCCGCTGCGGGTGGCGGACGGTGACGATGCGTGCTGCTGTGGAGGGCTGTGCGTTGCGTTCGAAGGCCGGTGGATTGCGATGGACGGCCGTGCGGATCGGCGTCTGGCGAAGAGAAGGTGGGATCGGAGAGACCGGCGGATGGGGCGGCTGACTTGCGCGGCCACCAGATCAAGAAGGCGCCGCGATCAGCATGAGAACGCATGAGCACCACAAAGGGACGAACGGAACTGGACAAACGTCAGCATGAGGCTCGATGAGGGACGCCGGTGAGGGATTCGGGACAGAAGCCAGGCGGGCACCGTGCGGATCGCCGATGCGCACTCGCTTGCTGCTGCCTCGGCAAAGCCCAACAATACCCCTGTTGCCACCAGCCCTCTGACCCCCCCCCTGAACATCGCCTCTGCGGACGATATTCGTGGACATGCTGATACTGGATGCGGCCTGTGTAGATTCGGCACCAAGACGGAACATGGCAGCGCAACGACGTGGGCATCGAGGATGATATAGGAGCGACCCCGTTTCATTTGCGAGTCACTGTCAGCGGAGCAGGCCGGCGAAGCACAGCGCAACGATGCCACCAACTTCCGCTCTACAGTCTATCCAGAAAGAAACGGGACAGTTCCTTCCTGGCTTCAGAGGCCTGAACCCCGCTGACTGACTGTCGGCCCAGCGGGCAGGCCATGGCATTGCACTCCTGTCTTCGTTGGCAATCGCTTTGTTTTCGTTGATTTCGGGAGCATGGTCTTGAATACACCCGGCCGATCTCCTGTGGCGATGATCGACTGGCATACCGAGATCATGTTCCTGGCTGCATTGATGTCTCGATCCCACAGCGTATGGCAGCTTGCACAGCTCCGGACAAAGTGTGGTTTCTCGATATCAAGATACTCGGGTGACTCAAGTCGCTTGAATTCCCGGCAATGTGAGCACACCTGGGATGTGTTGAACTCGTTCACCGAGCACACATGGATCTTGGAGACGGATCGGTCTGGTGGGCGTCTCTGGTGGTGTATGAACTGCTCAAAGTATTTGGCAAGCCTGAGTCTCCTGGGACTGGATGCATATCCCTTCCTTTGCTTCCAGGATGCATTCCCAAAGGCAATCACAATATCGGTCTCCCTTGGTGCCTGGTCGATGACTTGCTTGCACATCTCGTGGACGGTGCGCTGTCGCTTGCCGTAGAGATCGAGTCGCTTGAATCGCCGTCGCCGGGTCAGGCTGAAGTACAGCTGTTTGTCCAGCATGTCTCCATCGAACACATGGCGAATGTATTGCAGGAAGGAAGCCACCCAGGGATCTTGGGACTTGGTGTGGTGCTCATCCAGCGCATCTTGGGCTGGAAGCGATTCACACAATGGCGTCCTTGATTCAAATCACAGAATGGTCATGGCCAGCGCGCGATTGTATTGGGTAATAAAATATTTGATCAATCGTCAAAATCACGGGTGTCCCGTTTTTTATTGGATCGACTCTAGTTGTATACCCAAATTCTACTCCTCCAAACGACAGGGATATGTTCGGCGCTTATTTGGAGTTCTTGAAGATCATACCGCTGCCCTCCCAGACAAGGGCAATCTTGACGATGGCGTTGCAGAGAGCGGCTGGAAGAATGCGATGGGTGAGATGAGTGCGATCAGTAGGAAGCAGATACGGATTGATCAGTGGGAAGCAGATACGGATCAGAGCACACAAAGGCCAGCAGCCCTGGATGGCCGCCATCTCTCTCGAGGCCAGCTGCACACCACAGGAAGCGCAAGTCACCCGGCAAAGGATTACACACCGGTGCGGTGGTCGATGCCTTTCTCGTGGGCGGTCTGGCGGGTCTCAAGGCAGGCCTGGATCATAGTGTCCTCAAGACCCGAGTAAACCAGATCGTGCTCCTCAGCACCGTAGACAACCTGTGAGTGATGAGGGGAAGGGCCAAGGGATTATTGGAGCGGCCATAGTTGGATGGCAGCGCTGTAGTCGAGATGGTCGCTGGCATGTGGCTCTTCTTCATCGGCGATTTTTGCTCCGGGCACTCGGAACACAGGCAAATGCCTGTGGCATGTACAACCGCCTCTGTCTGTTTGCCACAGCCGCCGAGAGGGCGATCCGTACCTGACGACGCTCGGCTTCCGAGAGGCTGCGGCCGCTGATCTCCTCGACGAGCTCGACGAGCTTGGACTTGCCCTGCTCATCCCACTTTTTGTTCATACGACCGAAGCGGACGTGGCTGAGATTCTGAGGGAAAGAGAAGGGCGGACAGCATCCGAGCAGCAACAGTGTCAGATCAAAGCATGCAGATCCCGTCTGGCATTGCGCTCATGATCCATGCGACCTACCTTGAGCCATTCGAAGTAGGAGACAGTGACACCACCTGTACCCATCCGACGAGATGGATTAGACTCCGGCGCATATGACACATCGTCAGACGCTATCGCAAGCGATGCAGCCGTGTCGTGCCCTGCCATTCTCAAACAAACACTCAAGAGTATGGCGGTTCATGCAGCCTGGAAACAAGTCAGATTTCCTACCGGCGTTGAGGAGCAGATCCGGGACGATGACGACGCCGCGGTTGATCAAGATATCGTGGCCAGCAGGAGTCACTGGGCCGTTGGCGGCCTCGCCAATGAGCTTGGCCTTGACCTTGTGGGCGTTCTTGGAGGTGATCTGTCGCTCCAAGGCTGCAGAAGCGAGCGACATCATCAGACTGGTTCTTTGGACTCACGACCTGCATTCCGCCGCTTGTTCGTTTCGCGCCGGAGCTTACCGGCAGGGATAAGGATGTCGCACTCAAGCTCGAGGACCTTGGAAGGCTCATCGATGATGGTCGCGCCGGGGAAGCCCTTGAAGCTGCCGGTCTGTTTGCGGTACTCGTGGAGGTCGTCCATCTTGAGACCCGCAGGGTTGTACACGACGCTGAAGTGAGAATTCCGATCGAAAAGGATTCGAATGTCAGCTCGAGAATGGTGTGCCGAGGCCTGGAGAACCACCCCAGCGGAAACCGGCCCAAATCCAAGCCGATGGCACATGCGGTCGGTCGGTCGGGCTTACCAGTCGCGCTCGCCGATGGCAATGATCTTGGCGCCGTTGCTAAATGATCCGATAGAAACTCATTCGTGTCAGTGTCCATCCAGCCTGCTCTGTCGGGCGGGCAGCAGCGCATCAGGCTGCTCCACCAAGCAATAGAAATGTAGAGCAGTCCATCAACACTCACGCCTCAAAGAACTTGGAGGCCCAGTATCCCTATCAGGGTCCAAGAAACGACAATGAGAGGTCAGCGAAGCCGAAGGACGCCCGTCCAGGGCCCTCGTCGAGTGGAAGTGCGTGAGTCGCGGCTGCCAGACACGTTTGGGCATCGTGTGATACTTGCCACATTGCCAAAGCCCTGGATGACCACGCTACAGTCGCTGATCTTGCCCGAGAGGCCGGTTTGCTTCTGGATCTCTGCGATGGAGAGGGTCGGGCACACGTCAGGCATGCTCCGAATCGGCGACGTCGCTCTGTGCGTGGGCACAGAGTGAATGGCCTTTACTCGATCATCCGGGCGAGGCTGTGTCCCAGAGCCTCAGTGCTTCGGGGGTGCGACATAGCCATACCAGGGAAACTCATAAACTCGCGAATGCCGTAGTAGACACCGAGACCCGTGGCTTCGTTGCGGCCGCGGACACCACCCTGATGGACGGGCTTGCCTGTGACACAGGCAATGCTGTTGACGTCGTTGGGGTTGAACTGGCGGAAGGTATCCATGATCCACGACATTTCGCGAGAAGAGGTACCTGTGCAAAGTGAGGAAACGCAGTCGCGTGAGAAAATGAGGGGAAAGCTCGGAGAGTCTGTCTAGCATGCTGGCTATCCAGCAATCCTGGATTGCCTTTGCCATGTGTTCGAATACTCACCGACATCGGGAGCGGGGACGTCCACACCGGGGCCGATAAAGTTCTAAACGATTGAAGATACTCAGGATATGAGCGGGCAGAGTCTGGCAAACTTGGGACAGCCGCTCAGCGCAGTCGTGAATGAGTTGCTGTGCTCCCCTCCCAAATCCGATCTCAACATCCAGCCAATGAGCGTGGCAGCAATGCATACCTTCTGGCAGAGCTCGATGGTGTATCGTCGGGTGATGCGTTCAAGAGTCTGGGTGCAGAGTCGAGATGCCAGGCCGGGGTTAGAAACGACCCTCGGCACGGACCCTCTGCCGAGACAATGCCGTGCAACATACCGCAACATCGTACTTCCGAGGGTCGATGCAAATGCCTCCCTTGGCACCGCCAAAAGGGACATCGACGACAGCGTTCTTGAAAGTCATGAGCGAGGCAAGAGCCTCGACTTCCTGCAGATCCACATCAGGGGCGTAGCGGATACCGCCTGTGAATGGAGGGGCCAAGAGTCAGTGAGAGGGTTCTGGGCAGGGACATGTGCTGCGGACGACGGACTATGGATCCTGGGCTGGATGGTGCCCCAAAGGTATGGTAGTTTCGCTACAGGCGACGATGATGGGCAGACTGGTCAGCATTGGTTGGTGCGATCGGCCGAGACTGACCTTTGACTGGGGTGCGGTGGCGAGAATGCTGGGCACGGTAGGCCTTGATGATCTCGACAGTGCCGTCAGGGAGATCAACGGGGAAGGTGACGCTCAGAACAGCATCGACCGCCTTGATATGGGCGCTGTGGCAGCAACAGGGAGGAGAGTGAATAGCATGGCAAAAGCACGAGTCTATCCACAACGTGGGAGCGTCCAGTAGCGAGCTGTGCAGATATAATCGAGATCCAAGTGTCCCGTGTGCATGCGCTGTTGCTCCATCCTTGAGGACTTACATGGTGCCCTCGTCCACACCAGAGTGCTTGGCAGCGCGGTCAAAGAAGACCTGGACACTATCGAGAAAGTCTGAAGAATCCGGGGCCACGACGAGACGAGACCGGTCAGAAATGCGATCCACTGGTGAAGCCGGACGATTGACGAGCCCATGCCAGCGCACGATCATCGGCCTGTGCTTTCGAGTTATATCCGAGCCAGCTGCTGCTCTCGTGTCCCTGATACTTACTCAGGTCGCCATCGTTCGAGCTGCGCAGGGTCGGGGCTGAATGAGCGACACGGTCGCCGTTGTTGCATCGGGATGTTCAGAGACATCGGAACGGAAGTGAGAGAAGGTGGAGCGGGTATCGTCGTTGGGGATTGGCCAGAATACCAGAATCAGCGACGCCCGACACAGACATACGGAACAGCGGGCTGCTGCGACAGAGGGCACGGGCTGGTCATTGACACTGGGATTACCGGACATGAATGACCGGCTGGCTGCAAGGCGCGCAGACACAGCGGGACGAACCAGCGCGGCGTTGTAGACACGGCCAGACCCGACCAGGGCAGAGTGACTGGAGCCCAACAGACAGAGGCAGCGGTGTAAGTGCGAATGCGCAACGGGGATGCCACCGTGCCAGGCGGGCTGCACGGAAAGAGAAGAGGGAGGGCGAGCACGGGCGAGGCATGGGCAGGGAAATGGATGCCATTGTCGTTGGAAACACCGCTGCGACTCCCAATGGCCCTTCCCGTGGCGACAAAGAGGGGTCTCCTACCACGATCGCAGAATTCGGTTCATTGCGGCGATTTCGGGACAAGACAGAATACGACCGCCAGTGTGGTATAGAGGCAAAACACCCAGCGCAGACAGACAGCAGAGACGGACAGCGAATCCAACGGATGTGAGTGACCAACTGGCCAGGCCGACAAGCAAAGAGCAAGGATGGAAAGGAGGAGAATTCCACGATGGGACGGATGGCTCTGGCGGATAGCCACCCTGCATTTATATCGGTCGACGAGCCGAACCGCAGACCGGCGCCGGGAATACCTCCGACGGGGCTGGAAGGCAGGCGCTGTGGGGCAGCCACACAGACAATGGCAGGAGCGCCCAATCGGCCGGGGGGCTGGCGGGGCGTCGCACAGAGACACCCTTGGAGCGCAGTCGCGGCCGGATCAGCCGGGGTGCTTGCCAATGGCCTGCCGGACAACAGGGCTCTGCCTGTTCCGAAACAGAGGACGGGGGAACAGGCGCATGGAATTGGCAAGGAGCAGCGAGCGCAGGAAGGCAATGGGGGATGTGCATGGCGCCAGCAGCAAGGGCAGGCCTGGCGGGAGCGGAGACGGACTCGATCCACAGGCAATTCGCAGTCAGCCAAGACGATTCGGCTGGGAGCAGAGACGGGCGATTTCATTTGGGAACGAGTACAGGGGCGGTTGCGCAGGTGTATCGCCGCTCCTCGCGGTGCCATGAAGCAATACAGGATCGCCGTGGAGCGATGCAGGTCGCCAGCGACTACGCAGCCACCAGCGACTACGCAGCCACCAGCTGGCCCTCGTCTTCCTCTTCGGCACTCTTGCGGATTTTGGCTTTGGCCTGGACACGCTGCTCCTGACTCGGCTCTGCAAGGCATTTGGATTGGGAGGGCGGTGGGTTGGACAGGAACGGGTGGGAGCCGACGGGATCGGATCAGGCCAGATCAGATCAGCATCCGTGGTTATGGCCAGAGACGCAGAGACCAGAGAGGCTGGCCCTCATCAACACAAACATCGATTGAAACATCAGTCGTCGAGCCCTACCTGGCAGTTCTGATGGAGGAGACGGCAGATTCGCAAGTTGCGATATGGGATCTGATAGCGGGTGAAGCACACAGGGAGTGTTGGCGTGAGAATGAGCTGTCCAGCGACCGAGTGCGACATGGTTTCGGAATCGTCGTGGAGCCAAACACTGGGGACAGTCATGTTGCCGCGATATCCAGGAAATGAAGGGCTCACCTGCTGGAAGCTTGGTTGTCTGGGCATCGGGTATCCGCGCGTTGAGATCGATGGGTACGTCGGGGAGCTTGCCAACCTGTGCAGCGGCCTGTGTCGAGAAGAGTAACCAGCGGCCAAGTCAGCGATGTCCTGTGTGTTTACCCAAGTCGTGGCGGCATTGAATGCATTTGTGGAGCCGGAAGCACATGCTCGTATCCATCCTCGCTGCAGATTCTGAGAAGCACACGGGTCGCAGCGCCAAGGAGCGAGTCCATCACAATCAGGAGCAGTCACGGATGCCCCAGACACCCAAGCACGCGCACCTCTTCCTCCAGCATCTGGTCCAGCTCGGCCATGATCTCCTCTTCGTCTTCTTGGGTGATTTGTCCGCTGAGAATGTCGTCGATTTCCTGATGGTATCAAGAGAAACAGTGCAGCGAGCGTCAGCGGAGCTTTGCCTCACGCACACACGAGCTACTGAGAGCAGGTAAGCAGGGCCAAAGGACTCGAACAGGCAAGAGTCTCGGGATGCAGCCCCGCGGCCAGGCGATCTGGGTGGGACACTGACCCGCTGGTATTCAATGGCATCGGCCGTGTCGTCCATGAGCTTCTGCACGGCGTCGACTGACATTTCCTTGTGGATCTCCTTCAGGACATCATTGCCCTGCTGCAGCCCCTTGAGAATATCTTGCTCCACCAATGCATATTCGATCGTGCCGACCTTGCAGAAGACCGCCGGCGTCAGTTACAGGATGGTGCATTGGTCAACCAGCCACGTACCGGCTTGCCGGCTTGTTGACCGACTTGTTGACCGGCTGGTTGCCAAAGGCCGTTTCGCGAAATGCATGCATCCATTGCTGTCCCAGATCCTGAGATGACCGGAATCCATGCAGACATACCAGCTGCTCGAGATTCAGGAGCTGCTCGTCTGTCTTTTCGAGCAGCTGCTCCTGGTACTTTTTCTTCTTGAGAGCCAGCAGCGCCCGCCCCCGGTCTCCACGAGCCAGATGGAATTTGGCGACCTCGACCTCCTTGTTCAGGACCAGCTCGATCTGGACAACGTTGCGACGCAAGAGCGCGAATGGAAATTGAGGCGAGACACTTGATTAGAGACTCACCCGAGTAGCGGTCGATTGCAGCCGAGGAGCGGCATTTTGGCGATGCAGAGGAGAGAACGGCGCTTCGCCTCGGAAAGCGGCCGGGTCAGGGATGAATGCCGCATGGCGAGGCTTGCCTTTTTCTGATACTGCTTGAGCTTGTCCCGCTGGACCTTGAGGTCCAGGATGGCCTTGTCCTTTGATGTGATTTTACTTGGTTTGGCTGCAGCGTTTCCCATAGCGACGCAGGTCGATGGCGGCTGGAGGCAAGGGTGTCGATGGGAAGGCGCTTGTTCCTGGCAACGGTCGGACAGGAAGACGGCGACGATGCACGTGAGCACCGGCCATGGCGAGCCCTGCTAGGGCTATCTAGGGCTATCTAGGGCTGTGCAGGGCAGAGACGGCCACGCTGTGGCCAGCTGCCATTTCGGGCAGGGCTGCCGGAAAAGGCAGGTCCCAGGACGGGTGTGCGACAGCCCGAGCGTGCGACGTGATCGCCACAGCTCGGGTGGCACAGACACACGCGATGCGGCCCGTGGCAGCGACGGCGGTGGCACGGACGCGTTGTGCCGCTGAGCCAGACAAGGAGCGCCGAGATCGGGCATGGGTCGGATCATGCCCGTGGCTCGACAAGGCCGCAGCCGGATCCATACAGACGCAGCCGCCCCGACGCACAGGGGGAGCACAAGGTCCCGGCGTCAATGCCGCCGGCCGTTTTGCCGTTGTGGCGGCGGGGCCATTGGGCCATTTCGCGGCGTGTGGCGACGGTGCGAAAAGAAAAAGCCTGGCGACAGCGACACGTGAACCGGCTCTGTGCCTGATGCACAGCGCCGTGTGTCCCCGGTTAACACTGCCCGCAAGCGCGATGCAGCGACAGGTGATGGGCGATGGTCGCACGCAGCGGGCATGGCCAGCAGTCCGCGGGTCGGTGCGGGTCGGTGCGGGTCGCATTGCGAGGCCCGACGATGCGACCGAGGCGACTCGATACGAAGGAGCGGGCTGATGCGAGGCGAAGGAGAGGCAAGCGACAGTTTGCAGGGGTGTCCTTGGCCACGGTGTCGGCGTCAATCACGGGCCAATGTTTCAGCGGCCTTGTCGGGCGAACAGGGCCTCCTGGCTGTTGCATGAGTTGTTTGTTTGGACCAGTTTGTTTATACCGCGCTGCCGACCAGACGCGACAAGTAAGGGCAGTGCCTGGCGCGGCCCTGTTTCGATGACCAACCGAGAGGCGAGCAGAGGCAAGTGGAAGGCGGGCAGGAGACAAACAGAAGGTCAGATCGCCGGGCTGGTGCAGCTGGACAGGTCATGCCGAATGCCAGCGGTGCTGCTGATGCTGCTCGCACTCGCAGTCGATGGATTGCAGTCGATGGATTGCAGTCGATGGATTGCAGTCGATGGATTGCAGTCGATGGATTGCAGTCGATGGAGGATGCAGGTGGATTTGCATCCCGGCAAGAGTCGGATCCGGCTGCATGCATTGCGGCGTTGTCTGTGGAGCCGTGTTGCACGCACGGCACGCAAGGTCGAAAAATTTGAGCTCGAGGGCAGACAGCCGCGCGGTGCAGTGGAGCCTGCGACCGCTGCCTTGCACCAAGGCCCGGCGCACCGAGACAGCAGCGTCCCCGACGAGGGACACTGGCCGCAACGGGGACAATCAGGCATCGGCTCAAGCCGGATATCCAGGCTGGCCGGTCGGCCGATGGTCTCGACCGGGGCTGGGACTTGGAGACACGCGGTCGGTTGACGAGCACCCGCTGGCTCAGGGGTTTCTTGCGATCCGCTGCGTGGTTGCCCATGGCCCGGCGCGCGTTGCAGCAGTGCGCCACCAAGAGCGCAGCGACTGTTGCCGTAACTGTTGCCGTAGCTGAAGCGCATTGTGTGCATTGGGTGCCAGTGTTGCAGCATGCAAGCACAGACCACACACACAGGGCACTTGATGCAAACACACTCCGCACAGCACACCAACAACGTATCAGCAGCACACCAACAACGCATTAACACAACAAGCTGCCCTTGGTCGATTGCCGCCTTGTGTCTCCCCCTTGTCTCGCCGCGTCGGCGTCGCACCACCCGAGGCTGTCATCCGTGCAACCCCGTCGCGGCCGCTGTACGGCACGTCGGCCGCGTCTGTCGGCTGACACGCTGTCTGCCGCCCTTCGGCGCTCCCGGAGGCGGGGATTCCTTGCCCTTTGCCCCTCACGACCCCACCTCGAATACCGGTTCGAGATCCATTTATATCGACTTCGACCCCCCCTCACGTCGGTCTCTGGTCTCGCCTGCCTCCCCACCCGCCCACCATGCCCTTCCTGGATGAACTGACGCCCTCCAACGCCGTGCTGTTCATGCAGAGCCTGGACGGCGTCGCCGGCGTCGTCAGCATCACCAGTCTATGCACCATCATCTTCCTCAACAGCTGGCGGATCTCCTTCAACTACCGCTCGCTGCTGAGGCTCATGGTCTACACCGACTGCGTCGCCTGGGTCTTTGACTTTCTCTCGCTGACGTACCTGCCCGACACCTGTCCTGGATGGACGTTCCAAGTCCTCTCCAACGTCGTGTGGTGTATCAAGGTAACGGCCCCACCCTCTCTCTGGCTCTCGTGTGCCTCAAGCGCATCGGTCGGCCCCCTCCAGCCCAGCACGTTCCTCCATCGCACCCATCCGTCGTCCACTGACGCCCCTGACTCTGCTTGCCATAGGACACATTCAAATTCACGTACATCGTCTGGCGAACCATCTATACCTTCTCAGCCACCCGCCAAGATATCGATCCCATCTGGGTCCACATTGGCTCGATGGGCGCCGGCATCGTCTCCTTTGTTCTCTATGCCGTGTTTATGGCCTTCTACTACAGCGGATTCCGACGTAAGCAGTCGCTCTTCGTAGTCCTTGGGTCGGCAGTATCAATCAACCAGCGCACGGGCCGGGCCGTCTGGATTGGATCCGCAGCCCTTCCCTATGCCGTGCAATCAAACCCGCAGCCACCATGTCATCAAGCCCGTATCGACAACTTGGCCAAGCCCTGGAGCACATCTTCTGACGGCTATATATCTGTCTCTCTCTTTGTCGACAGAATGCACCGCCGTCGATGAAGAAAGTGCACAGATCCCGCTCTTGGTCCTCTATGTGTACTGGCTGATGGTCGATGTCGTCTGCACGCTCTCGATCATCTGGACCGTGTATCGCATCGCCTATCCCAAAACGATGGGCCAGCACAAGTCGCAAATGCAGCACCTCCGCAACTCGCTGATGAAGTCCATCACGCGCGAGCTCAAGCGTCTTGTCATCACCGCCGGCCTTGGCAGTTTCATCTGCGGCGCCAAGCTCTACGAGATCTTCCACAGCGGGCCCCCGATCCTCAACATCAAGAACACGCTGTTCACGCTTTGTAAGTCACATCGTTGCTCACTTGCCTCGCAGTCCTGCTGGTCTCCACGGCTATGACTCGACCGTCAATCTCACCATCGTATCGTCCAACCTTGAATCCCTTCAATCACTCGAATTCAACCCATTCCCGACCGCCCCGACCGCCCCGACCGTCGTCCTCCTACCAGCCCAACACGTTCTGGTCCTCAGTGTTCTGCGATGGGTTCCATTCGATGAGGCCGAGGTATCAAGCCGTGAGAACTTTGAACTTGTTGAAAGAAGCTAAGCACCCGTGTCTACTCCCCGCCACCTCTTTCCTCTTTCTGTGGCCCATTGCAGCCCAACGCACCATGGCCTCCTCACCATCACATGCTCTGCCGCATCTCCCCCCCGTCCCAGAGCCCTGTTGTACATACTTGACTTTTCCGCTTGTCTTTGTCGTGGGCACTGGTCATGTCCATCTATGAATTGCCTTCATGTCTTTGCCCCCCTCCTCCTCCTCTCCTCGATTCCCTTCGCCTCACGATTTTGAACACCGGGATCCTGACGCCAGGATGCTCTCAGTCCCAATCCCCTTGGCCCGCCCCGTTCCGATCCCAATGCATACCTTCATCCAACTTTCCAAGTTTCCTCTTGCATCGCCGCCGAGTTTCCTTTTTTTTTTTTTGATTTGTCCCTCACCCAATCCGCCTTGCACATCTGCGAGTCCATCGACTCACGACCCCGCCACGGATTCTTCCGATGTTTTGCTCGGTGGCGCGTGCCTCGGCCGCTTCTTTTCTCTTTTTCGGATGCTCCTGTCCTATGTCTCAATCGCTCGGTCCAGTCGTCTAACTCTATCAAAGTACTAAGTAACACGCACTAGTTGCCACCAAAACAAAAAAAAAGCCTCACCTCCCCGCAACCACAAAAAGTCCCAGTCGGCTCCGGCCTCGCCCCCCATTCGTCCCACTCCTTTGCTCTTTCAAGGCGGTCGTTTGGCATCATGATTGGTTCATCGAGGGGGAGGAAGGGAGGTCGGCACTGGCTCACCACAGCCATCGCACGCGGATCCATGGATATGTGGAGCTCGTGGATATGTGGAGTCCGTGGATGCGTGGAGTCCGTGGATGCGTGGAGTCCGTGGACAGTCCAGCCAAAATGAACTTGACAGCAACAGCAATGAGGCTCCATCGATGAACACCATTCACTCATCACAGCTCTGTCCCGTATGCAACGACCGTAACATGCCCCAAGTCTCATGATCCGACAACCAAGAGACCGTCGAGTGTCTCGCGCAGCTCCTTGCCCTCGACATGGCCTGGAAAGATCTCGAGGCCCAAGCTCGCATATCGATGCGAGGACTGGATGTCGCCCTGGGAAAGGAAGAGTTGCGCTGTGCAGACCAGCGTGCATAGAAAACCATTAGCGCAAGGATGATCGAGTGGAGCAGCTATGCGGACCGACTTGTGAGCATCGTTGAAACAGCCGGGAGCGACTCGTACCCAAGTTATAGTGTGGCTCATACAAATGCGGCCCCAGCTGCGAGGCTGAGACGAGGTGGCTCTTGCATCGGTCGAGATTGTCGTTCATCTGGAACTCCATGACCTGGGTAGATACAGCGCCGTCGTTCCTAAGCGTCAGTAACTGCGGTTCGCCCTCAGTGGATGCTGCCATTGGTTGATATCCTGGCAGACAACCGACAAACGATTTGGATTCGGTCAGACTTACCCCCAGGTTGTTCCAGGCCTCGCCGTGCTTGGGATTGGCGGCCACGGAGAGGCGGAACGATCGGTGGGCCAGCGTCAGGTCGCCCATGCTGCATGCAACGTTGCCAATATTGAACCTGCGGGGCCCCAAGACCCAGCCGCGGCAGGAATGAGCAAGACTGCCTCGATGTGCCGAGCAACGAAGCCATCGTCGGCCAGCGATCATTCTTGGTGTCCGCCAGCCCTGTGAAGTATCCGCGAGCAGCACACCATCGACTTGGTTTGCGAAAACGCACCATATTTCGGCCAGAAGCTCATCTTGGCTCGCCGCATCGAGTGCTCTCTGGAGGTACTCCATTGCAACATCGAACTGGCTGGCGTAGAAGGCACACAATCCAATGTTGTTCCACAGCTCGGAGCTCTTTGGAGCCCCCATCTGGTGTAGTCAAAGCACGGAGGTTGCATCGCCATGTGCGGGGGGGGGGCGCATCGTGGTGTTGGGTGCGACACAGGACGAAGATTCATCTGCGAATGTCAGCGCCGAGATGAATCGGGGTGGGAATGCTGCCATCGTCGAGCGGTGCTGGTGCCGGCAGACCAACCTTGAGCAAGCGGAGATAGAGATTGAGGGCAATCTCGGGCTGGTTGCTGTAAAAATGCGACGATGCGAGGCAAGCCAGTGCCTCCAGGTGCGAGTGGTCAAGTTGCAGTATCTACGGGACGGAACAGGGCCCAGTGAGCGAGACTTGGACGCAATCAAGCTCGATGGAAGGAAGGCTCGTTCTGGCCGTGCGTTTGATTGTGACGCTCGCATCGTTACCATCCGATAATGTCTCATCGCCATCTCAACATTGCCCAGATCTTCGTAGGTGCGGGCGAGCTCGATCAGCAGCAGAATCGACGCGCTGTGGTTCAAGTCGTTGCCGTTGTTGTAAATCTCCAGGGCCAGATTGGGCTGGTCCAGATGTATGTACACCTGTCCCAGCAACTGATAGACTACGGGCATGCTCTGGAACCATAGAGTGATGGTATGTGCTGCGAGTCAGAAGGAATTGCATCAGCGGCACTACTGCTGGCACCCACCCGTTCCCATGTGGATTCTTTCGCCCCTCCACCGATTTTGTGCGGCCAGAATCGTCGCAGCTTCCTCCATTACTGTCGCCGTCCCTCGACGTTCGGTTAACACAGCCGCATCCACAACCTACTTGGTCGGCGAGCGAGCTCTTCAAGTGTCGCTCGGCTTCCCGCCACATTCGAAGCTTGGCAAAGCATCGCCCAATCTGGTATTTCCACCAACCGTCCTTGTAGCCGAGGTGTGTGATGGAGTGTGTGGCGAGCTCCAGGGCCTTTCTGGGATTCTTGACGACGTGGAAGAGGTACAGAAAAAACACCTCGATACGGGCCGTTCACACAAACCATCAATACACACTCATTTGAACGTCAGATCCAATGCTCCTGCTCCTGCTCCCGCTCCTGCATGCTCACTCGTGAAAGGCCCGGCTTGGATGCGACAATGCGCATGTCCATCTTCTCAATCTCGGCGCATCCGGCACTGCCAGTCCCCGAAGGAAGCAGCGAAGCAGTGCCCAGGCGCACCAGACGACCGGATGAGCTCTGTAGCGCTGCTGTGGTGGTCGGCGGCCGCTGAACCGCTGTGGCACGGCTACTGATGGGTGGGATTTCGGTACAATGTTAGGTGGACCAAGTTGCAGGGAGCTGAGGGACTGGCTCTGATGACGACGGCATCAACCTGCCCTGGATCGAAGGTCGATCCGCGTCTGAGGGAGGGGTAATCGTCGCAGAGTGCATAGTCATCGCAGACGACCAGGCCTCATGTCGGGCTAGGCACTCGTGGTCGCAATCTATAGATTCGCGATTCCAAAGGAAAGATGGGGTACCTTTCGCCTCGCGTGGGAGCGTTGCGGGTCAGCGGCCGTGAGAAGCCTGTGAGCGGACGGCCGAGCTGGGTGGTGGGGCGAATGGCCTGGCTTGCGGGTTGCTCGCCGCCATGGAGGAGGAGCGGATCGGCCGAAGCGTCCGCATGCGTGGGGTGGTAAATTGATGTTCCGGGCCTGCAAGGACACGACGAGGAAAGAATCAACTTTGATGGTCGGCGGCGAGAATCACAGTCCATGACCAGCGTTGGATTGCAGCAACGCTCCCCCCCCTCCCAACATCTGGCAAAGGCCAGGTCGATCCTGCGAAAGATCCGGGGTTGGTCGATTTCCACTGACCTGGGCAGAGCAGAGAGTGACTCGCGATCCAGGGCCGAGGCGGCATCGTCAGGGTTGAACTCGGACTCGAGAAGCGACTCGATCTGGATCAGAGCCTTGGCTCGCAGTACCCAGACGGCCTGCTTGCAGAGCGCGGAGATCAATGATATGACGAGCGGACGGAAGGCGGTGAGTGGTGGATGGAGGATGGAGGATGGAGGATGGAGGATGGAGGATGGAGGATGGAGGATGGACAGGGCAGTCGCTGGCCCGTGGGAAACGGTGTTGCTGTTGAAACGGCCCTGACCTGGTCTTTTGGGTTCTGCACGAGCTGCTCGTTGCAGAGCTGGATGCAGCTGGCATAGTCGCGTGCTCGGAAATGGCTATAGGCGATAAAGAGCGACGACAGAGGCTGATGCAAGGTCATGCCGTTGATGGCGCTGAGGCCGGCGATCAAACGGGGCGGTCCAAGCCGATCCAAGGTGATCTGGCGCAAGTTACTGAAGTTGACAGTCACAGGGCTCTGCTGCTACTGATGCATCGGCTGCTCACCCAAGCCCGCGGACGGCGTGTGATTGAATGGCGCTGATTACAGGCAATCCAATAAAAAACGGGACACCCGGGTTTTGACCATTGATCGAATATTTTGTTACCCAATGTTATCGCGCGCTGGCCATGACCATTCGCCACACATCCGACTTTCGCACCGCCGCATTGCGATGCTACGCCCTCATCCATAGCCTGCGTAAGGTCGCCTCCATATTCAGTGTATCCAAGAGCACCATCCATCGATGGCACCGAGGATGCAAGCTGGATGACCCATCCCGGGTCCCAGCTCGCAGATCCACTTTCTTCGAGCAGGCATGTCCAGTCATTCGCACCCTGATTGAACAGGACCCGTTCCAGACTGGTCCTGTGTTGCGGTGCAAGCTCGAGTCCATCCTCCAGAGGAAAGTATCACTCTCACTCTGCCATACTGCCATCCACCGAGCAGGTCTCTCACACAAGAGGGCAACACACCTCTACAAGTCCAAGCGACTGGATGAGCGAGTGGCACAGTTCAGGGACCAGGCCTGCTCCATTGACCCGCGGCGATTCGTTTTTGTCGATGAGACAGGGATCAGGAAATCCATTTTTCCTCTTTACGGATACTCGCCGAAGGGTGCTCCTCTTCGCCAGCGCAATCACATGAAACACAAGTCTGTCTCGGCTGCATTTGCAATCAACCACTCTGGTGTGCTGCATCGCATGTACATCCCCACATCATTCAAGACACACTCGATGGTCGAGTTCTTTGAGCGAGCGAGCTTCCCAGACGACTCTGTGGTTGTGATGGACAATGTCAGCATGCACAAGACAATGGCTGTCCTGGACTGCATCGATCACCGAGGATGGTCAGTGATCTTCACCCCACCTGCCTCACTCGACTTCAATCCCATCGAGAACTTCTTTGGGATTGTGAAGCACCAGTACAGGAAGGTGGCAGCGCTGAATGCGTCCGAGGGGTTCAAGATCGGGATGGTCACATTGTTCGAGTCTGCCGTTCGGAGGGTGCTTCCAGATGTCTTCCCACGGCTGATTGAGCGAGCGATGCGCTTCTGGGGTTGAGTTCCCTCCAATCAAGCCGCCATTTTCACGCTCAAATCACTGGCTTGAACCTCTCGGCGATTTTTGAACAGAGTCACTTCCCCAACCAGCCCGCAAAGACGGGTTCCTTCGTCCTGCTGCTTTCTTCCCTCATCTCGCCTTGATCTGATCATCGCGCTATTGTACGATAAAAAAAGTCTCTGCTCTGACCAGTACCACTGGCAGGCATCCAGCATTCTCTGTCCCCATGCCTCCGAAGCGCAAGGGTGCCGGTGATGGCCAGCCTCGGCCACCCAGGCCCAAGAAAGCCAAGTCACAGTCGGAGCCTGTCTCTGGTTCGTATTCTGACCCCACGCATGCTTGGTCGTCTGTTGCTCCGTCGCTCACCACCACTGCTTCTGCAGATCCAATGGATCTCGATCCCACCGAGCCTGGTCCATCTACTTCCTCGAGTACCGGCAAGCGATGTCGCCAGTGCGATGGCACCGATCACGAACGTTGCAACACCAACAAGTGTCCCAAATACCGGCCCCTCAAGAGCTCCGTCGTCCCACTCGTGGATGGAAGGTCATCCGCCCCTCAGTTCAGCTGCTTCAAGCAGACGATGGATGGCTGTTGTCTCAATCCCGCTCTCCGCGACAAGATCCAGGCCACCGTCGAGACCATGACCCAGATCCAGTTCGAGGCATCCAGGCTGCTCAACCTGCACATCCTCCGGTGCATCGAGCAGGATCTTCCCGTCCCTGTCATCTCCAGGGCCACCCCTGCTTTCATCCGCCAATGCTTCAAGATCGTCCAGGACGGTGCCCTCTCGACGGCCAGGGACACCAAGAAATACAACGAGCATCTGGTCGCTTCCTTTCGCGACTACCAGACCACTCGGCACGCAGACCTGCCTCCGGCCCCTCGTCTGCCTGATGGTGCTCACAGTCAGCTTCTCACACTGGCTGTCAATGCCTATGCCACCAACTGCACCACCCACCTCGACCTGGCCTACTGGCGACTCCTTCGCCGCTTCTGCGCTGCCGTCTTCCCTGCCAACAAGCACAAGCACGAAGCCATCGAGGCTTGTCTTAAGCTCTTCGAGAAACCAGGGCAGACTCCACCCAAGGCCGATCTCGAGTTCCTCTATCCCGAGTTTGGCCACGTCCTGGACGAGTTTCGGTACAGCAACGACCAGGACCGCTTCCGGGCCCTCCATCGCCTCTCACACCATGTGAGAATCCTCGCCCGAGACAAGATGGTCGACAATGTCCACAAGTGGATCGACTGTGACATGCCCGCCCTCCGAGTCACCGAGCTGCAGCGCCAGGCCAAGCTGGACGAGCTCACTACCCAAGGCATTCCCTCCGACGACAAGAGGTTCACCACGGCCAAGTCTGAGCTCGGCACCACCAAGTCCAAGATCAACAAGCTGGCATCCAGGATCAACTGGGCACTCAAGCAGCTCGCCGTCGACACTCCTCCGGCCGTGTGCACGATGGTCCCTCTCTGTACTGCAAGGGCCAAGTATGTCAAGATTGACACGGTCACTCTTTGGAATCTCCTGGGTCCAAAGAAACGCCTTGGACTCACCCGGGACAAGCTCAAGGAAGAAGGTGAGGACGGTGTCAACAACCAGGATCGTCTCTGGCGCAGTTGCTTCAAGCTGCGTAGTTCCCTCTTCCAAGAGCGGGTCAGGGACAAGAAGCTGTTCAACTACGAGATCAGCACCGATGGCATTGGATGCACCATCGGTCTCGTCAAGTTTGTGCGTCGAACCGATCACACCGAGACCATCGAGCCTCCTCCGACTTCCGAGCAGCGCATCCAGGCCCACATCGGCGACCCAGACCCCAACCGCACCACTTGGATTGGCATCGATCCTGGAGTCGGCTCCATCTTCACGGCGGTCATCCAAGCACCGGGCCACCAAGACGAGGTGGTCTCATTCTCCAATGGCCACTACCAGCACATGTGTGGCCATACGTCCAACACCAAGTGGCACAATATCATGAAGTATCGACTCAGCATCGAGACCTGGATGTCGACCACCCCCTCGCCCAAGGTGTCGTCCTCGGAGGCTTTCAAGGTCCATCTCACCCATGTCCTGCGACCGGAGCTGCGAGTGCAGCTCGACTTCCACCTTGGCAAGAAGGCCCGTCACCATCGCTTCATGGGCCACAAGAGGCGCCAAGTGGCCGTCGACAGGATGTGCAAGGCCGTCCTGAAGCACGCCCCGATACGGACCGATGTGGTGATCGCCTTTGGCAATGCGTCATGGCGCCAAGGCAAGGGCTATGCATCCAGCCCTCGGAGGCAGCGGTTTGCTCGGTACTTTGAGCAATTCGAGCACCACCGACGCCGTCCCAATCACCCTCATGGAAGCGTCAAGGTGGCCTCGACGAACGAGTTCAACACCTCGCAAGTGTGCTCCAAGTGCCTGGAGCCAGTTCGGTTGGAAGGACTCGATGCGCCCAGTGTTGCGAATTCCCACTTTGTCAGGAGCTGCAAGAATCCCAGCTGCCGGACAGTGTGGAATCGCGACGTCAATGCGGCGCGCAACATGATCACAGTATGCAGGTCGATTGTGGAGATCGGAGAGCGACCGGCGGTCTTCACTCGGAGGCTGCCAAAGTGATCTGTTTTATTTCTTGTGGCTTTGCTTGACGCGAGCACAGCACATACTACATGTTCATGGAAACGGCTATATTGTCCCGTTTTTTTCTGAATAAAGTGTAATCGCCCGGCTGAACGATGTCGTTCTCACTGTTGCGATGCTGGCAAGATGGACAAACTCGAAGGGACAGGCTCGATGGGGCGGCCATGATTTGCCGACTTGCTCGTTCACGCCGAGTCCGTGATGTGCATGATGCGCATGATATGCATACTATGTATGCTATGCATGATATGATATGATCCAGCCGCAACAGACGATGCGTCCGATTGCCGAAAGCCTCTCTGCCCAATCACAACCAAGTCCGATATGTCCCAAGAGTCAGCCGACGGGGGCAGAGTCGGCGCCATTTGACCGATCAAGGCTTCTTCACATGTCGCTGAGGGCTTTGCGCTGGCTCGGCGTGGTCGATGGCGCCCCTGACCGCCTTTCGGGAAGCGAAGAACGTCCCGATGGATCCTGCGAAGGCGCCAGGGCAAGTGGCTGGACGACAAGAATGAGTTGCCGCGACCTGGCCCTGCCGCAGCCGATACGCCAGCTGCACTCTGTGGCTCAAATGCCGATATCGATGGATGCAATGCTATCCGAGTATGTGCATCCCGATTGCCATTTGGGCCGCCACGCCAAGGCTGATCGGCGGTCGAGCCACTCTCGCTGGGCCCAGGGAAGTGGTCGTCGATCCCGCGCGGTGTCGGATCGTCGCCAGGCGGGATCGCCAATCGCCAGTCCACCGGCGTCGGAGAGCGGCTGCCCCTCTGCGCTGCCGCTGCGGTGCGGATGTCGATGGAAACCGCAGCGGCTACTGCGATCCAGACGGCGACGGCAGTGGCGATGTCGACGCTGGCGGATGTGTGGGCATGGGCGTGGGTATAAAAGGCCGCTGCTGGCCCGCACGTCTGCATCCCCACTTTCGTTTTCATCGTCATCACCTGCCCATCCTCCCAAGCCCGCTCTGCTCGTCGCCCCGGGCTGCAAGACTTGGCCCCCCTCCTGTCTGGCTCCTTTTCCCTCGCCGTCTGAACCCGATCCCCTCCGATCGTCTCTGTCATCGTCATCCTCGGTTCTCCAGGCCTCGCTTCCCCCCGTCCCTCGCTCGCTCCTTTGCTCTCCTCCCGCCCCCCATGTCGACATCCGCCCGAAGACGTCTCATGCGTGATTTCAAGCGGCTACAGACCGACCCGCCGGACAAGCTCAGCGGTGCCCCTTGCCCTGATAACGTCCTCGTCTGGAACGCCGTCATCTTTGGCCCCGAAGACACTCCCTTCGAAGACGGCACCTTCAAGCTGATCCTCAACTTTGACGAGTCCTATCCAACCAAGCCGCCGCACGTTCGGTTCATCAGCAAAATGTTCCACCCCAACGTTTACGCTAATGGCGACCTTTGCCTTGACATTCTGCAGAACCGATGGTGAGTGCGTCGGCGTTGTTCGGATGCCTCGATTCTGGTAGCCAAGGCTGCAGCAGCCGGGTGGGAGCACCCGTTGTTGATCACATCCTGCCTCAACCCGCCTATCTGTGTTTGGGGCTTGCATGTGCTCTCGTCATTAGAGAGCCTTTGTTCGCAGGATGGCTGTCCGCTGGGATGCTGGGATGCTGGGATGCTCTGCTGTTGGATCCAGTCTTGCTTCTTGCCATGCCATCGTTGCGATTCCTTCTCGGAGCATCCAGCTGGCCGAGTGGGCTGCATTGGTCGACACAAACCTGCTCGCCGCCGGCATTTCTTTCGTCCAAGAGCTAGCCCACTCTGGAACGCTGCAGCCGGCCTGGACCATCGGCGTTGCAGACACGGCCCCGTAGTCCGGGGTTATCCTGATCATGGCCCTGATCTTGCCCAACGATCTCTGACTCTGCCCCTTGATTTCCCGGCCCGCTCAGGTCGCCAACCTACGATGTCGCCGCCATCCTGACCTCGATACAGTCGCTTCTGAACGATCCCAACCCAAACAGCCCCGCCAACGCCGAAGCTGCCCGGCTGTTCCAGGAAAGCCGAAAGGAATACGTCAAGCGAGTCCGAGAGATTGTCGAAGAATCCTGGCTGAGCTAGGCCAGAGGCCGGTCCTTGGTGCCCACGGATCTGGACGAGCGCCTTTGCATCCCCAGAGCCGTCTGTAGTGGCCTCTCCAGCCCATCGGCCTGCATTTTTCGGGGCTGATGCCGGTGCTGGGTGGCCGTCCCGACTTTTTCTCATCTCGCTGTACCCCACATCATCGTTTGTTCACTCTTGAATTGTATTTGCAACCCTCACCCTGTCGAAAGTATGAATGGAACTCGGAAGCCAATAAAAATCATCAACTTCATTGCGTTCCGTCGCAGCGATCCCGGCGAGCGAGACGGGAGCAAGACGATCAGTCCTGCTGGCTGCCCCAAATCTCCCTCCCATTCCCATGGGCTTGGCTCTGTCGGGATCACTGTCGCTTGTGGGAGCAGATCAGGCCGTGCAGTGCCAGAGCTGCCTGCCACATCCAACTTCCGGTTTCCAGTTTCCAGTTTTGAGCGAGGTGCCCTCACAGGCACATTCGCATCTGCTCTCAAGGGCACTGGCTCCAGCATTGCCTCCCTCCCTCTCTCCCTCCCCATCCCTCCCGCAACTCAATGCATTTGTCCCGCCCCTGGCTTTCGCTGCATCCGATTTGGATCTCGACGGCCCTCTGATTCACTTTGCCACTGCGCAAACAGCATCTTTGCGTGTCTCCCTCGCTGCCCAGCCATCTATCCATCCGTCCTTTCGTCTTGGTCATGCGGGTATCCCACGGCGATCTGCTGGAGGATTGGCTGCGATATCCTCGACTCACCGCCCTGCAGTTTTCCCGCTCGAATCCGATCGGGATCGACGCAGTGCCGCCGTCGCCCTCGTGGGAAAGCACATTTGTCGTCGTCCTTGCCCTGCCCTATCCAAAACTACCCATCCATGCCACCCGATCATGACGACGCATGCCGCTTGCCTCCCGGCTGTGAACCGCATGGCAGCGTCATTCAGCGGGACGGAGGTAATTTTGCTTAAGCGCCTCGGCGATCCAGTCACTGGACTGACTCTGGCCATTCGATTGATTGACTCCACCGCACCCATGACGGATGACATAATCCCGTACTGAGATCAAGTCGAATCACAAGCGGCGAGCATCCAGAGGACGGCCCATCGCGGGCCCGCTTTCACCTTCTCCCTTCCGTGGCCTTTCTCCTCTCCCTGGCTCTCACGACCAGGTGCAGTTTCGATCGGTTATGCCACACAGCCCCGAGTAGTCGCAGTCGAGATATCCCTTCCGAGCGATCGACTCAAAGAAGCGGTCGAGACGGCAGCTGGGCACGTCCTTGGGCGAGTAATCTTCTCCTTTGGCCTGACATCGCGGCAGATGCAGGTACTGTTCGTTGACTGAGACCCGGATCGCATAATCGCGCAGGGTGTGTCCCTGCCTCAGGACCGGAAATGCACGGCTCCAGTACGCCGCTTGTTCGCTTGGCAGTGTCGGCAAAAGGCTCTCTTGAGACTCTGCAGCGTTCGCAAGGATCTTTGCAGGTTCCGATCCAGGACAGTGGACAAGCTCGATCAGAACATTGCTGCCGAAAGGCGAGATCGCGGCGGTGCGGAACTGGCGATCGTAGAGCAGGTGCCGAGTCATGTTGGCCGTCAAGGGCTCGGTGTCCTCGTATAGACCCTGCAACAGATACCGTCAGCCAACTATGTCGTCTATGCCAGCTGCGACTCCAAGGAGCCGACATCGTGAGGAAAGCCAGCAGCACCGAAGCGACTCGACTTGCTTGCTGCCTACCAGCTGCGTGAACAGGAACAGCAGAGTCTCGGAGTGGCCAAAACGAAAGATGCCGAGTCGTCGTTGGCGGTTGCTGGCCAGGGCATCGATGGCCTCAACTAGTCCGTTGGCGATGTTGGTGGCCAGTGAGCATGCCATCACCCGGTTGATGGGGAAGCTGTATGAAAACTGCATCCAGTGCTTGAGATCGTCGGCATAGTCAAGCCGCTGAAAGTCATCCTCCGAAAACAGTGAGCACCACTCGTTGCGGATGTCTTGGACAGCGACCTGAAAGGCACAGAGCTTGAACATGGCCGAGACATGCTCGTTGGTGAACGGAATGCCGGCGCGGTCCTGGACTCGGGCCGTGATGTCTGGGAGAAACCGCTTCCTCCACGCGACGCTCTCGCTGCTTGGGCGAGTTGAATTGAGGACTTGGCCTTCCCACGCTTTGCAGTTGGCAGCGGGCTCGATCTCATAGTCCATGCTCTGTCGGTGGGGCGGATGGTCAGCCACTATCGCTCCAGCTGAGACGGCACATCATCATCCTGGGCCATGCGCAACAATCGGCGGGTCCTGGCGAGAAGCGCTGCAGGCAAACAGGATCAAATGCCCGGGGATGCTCGTAAAAGGTCTTGGCAGCATTCTCTCGAGTATATCTCATGAATGTCGAGCAGGGCAGTGTGCTGTGCATCCACCCATTGAGCCGGTGAATGAACAGACGATACTCAACTGCCGGCAAGGTGCTGCAGTAGATCGTGGCTGGTCGCGGGCATTCGTTGGCAGCGCCAGGGCGGCGAAAGAGGCCAAAGGCAAAGGCCTGGGCACTCTGGACCGTCCTGGACTTGTCCGAGGCCCGGAAATCGTAGAGGTTGGGAGAGTAGGGCTCTGTTTCAAAGTGGGTTCCGAGATGGAATCAGAGAAAGGAGAGCAACAGCGGCGCCAACGGAGATGCAGCCGATATCACATACCCAGGAACGCCTGGAATCGGTCTGCCAGCCGCGAGCCCAGTCGATAGAGCTGCTCTTCGCCGGACCGGGTCAGCAAGCTTTCGTCTTCAGGCTGGAACGGCGAGGTCTATTGGACGCACGAACAGCAAGCGTCAGGCGCAAATGGATCGCATATGGATCGCAAAGAGGACATGAATGCGCATTAGCACAGCTCGCCTCGACAGCAAAGCAGACGATAGACGGCTGCACTTGCCCAGTTTTGCATCCACGGATACCGGCTCCATCCTGCTGCAGGACGCTGGGTTCTCAAGAAACCCTCGATGTCCTTGAACGACAGGATATCAGACCTGCCAGGGTTTCGTGTGCCGTGCCGGATGATCTGTGAAGGGTCAAAGAGCACCGAGTCAGGGAGAGAGACGATGGGGCGGCAAGATGAGCGTTGCTGGCTTGTCGAGTCTGGCGAGCGAGTGCGGCACCCTCACTAACCATTTGGATCTGCACGAGCTCGCAGGACGACGGGGATGAGTCGATGGATGCACCATCGGCGCGGCTGGACTCGGACGGCGGCTCGGGGTATATCGATTTGGTTCCCAGATGCCTGGTGAAATCGAAGCTTGCGACACGAGAGCCCAGGCATGACGGCCACGGCAGCAGAATGCCAATGGCGAATAGCAGAGCGGACGGGAAGCGCATCGCGGGCGATGGTGAGAGAGGGCGAAAGGGCGAATGCTCACAGACGGGCGATTCCTCTCCAAGCCACTTTGGCCGTCTCGTTTTGTTCGAGCCAGGGGGATCATGCTCGCAGCTGTGTCGGCATCCCTGTCCCACGAAATGGGCTTCCTCATCATGGCTCCCACATCCCAGCTCAACGACAGGACATTGAGCGTGCTCGATCGGGGTCAGTCCATCGACACAATCATTCACGATGGAGGGAGGGTGTCGAGGGTCTTGAATATGGTATCCGATCATCCGACACAGCATCACGATCAGACATATACGAGTCGTCGTATGTGCTGGCGGTGTCGGTCCATGGCCGAATATCCAGTGCGATCGCATCTTGCACCATGCCCGTCACAGAGACAAATGGTTCAACTCCAAGTTGAGGGTGGTGCGCCGCTCTGAACAGGATGAGCAGCCCCGGATCGATGAACATACGGCCAGGAGGGTGCCGGATCGTATGCAATGTGAGTGTGATGTTGTTGGTAGTATAGGCTATCGAATCCTGCGTGTTCGTCTCCCTGACGCATCCATTGTCGGGGATGATGGAAAGATCAGGAGTTCGAATAGTCGGTTGAATCGGGCTGCCAGGGACTTGCGATGGAATTAACACTGGTGTGCGATCGTCGGCTTGCCGGAGAGGCAGGCTCCCGATCATGCCCAAAGGAAGCGGATGGATTGAGGAATGGTGCACCTGGCAGCGACGACGGCGGATAGCCGTCTTGGGCAGGGATACCTGGATGCATGAGATCGAGAGCTGTTCCTGAATGGCACAGATGGAATGATGCAGATGAGGAGAGGAGAGAGGACGGGGAGCGAGAACCAGAGTATGGCCTGCCACGACGTGGCTGTCGGATTGGTGGCGCTGCAGTCAGAGGTGACACGGGCTGGTCGGCCCTTGTGAAGCGTGTCCGCCAATCACGCGCGCGTCAGTGGCAAGGACGAGCAAATTTGTCTGGCGGCTTCCAAAAACGGAGGGGACAGCGTCGAACTTCAAACCACCGGCAACCGAGCCAGTGCCCTGCTCGATTTACGGCTGCGATACCGATGGCTCTGGTCAGTCGAGCTGGCAAAAGGAAAGGCGGCTGTTCCGGGCTGGGCCCATGCTGCCTGGAGCAAATTGGTGGTTGGAGCATCAGCCCGTTGTAGGTGCATTGATCGGTGATGGCAATGCGATGCTGCAATCAACTCTCGGAAATTGCTGATACACAAGGCTGTTCTTGATTTGAGGCCATTATCGCGTCCTACCCGCGGGCAACTGACACTTCTTGACACACAACGGACGACGCGATTTGGGGCGAAAGAGGGGAAAGGTCACAGCCATGGAGTCGGTGGGGGCGAACTGTTTTGCTGCCTGGCGGGGCGGGGCGGGGCGGGGCGGGGCGGGGCAGGAGGAAGAAGTGCGCCACCAAGGGAAAAGCCAACTGAAAAGGGGGGGCTTCGTCTCTACTCCTGCGCTCGGCCTGACTTTCAGATCCCAACGTGAGGCAGAAAATGCCTTCCCAGGACTACGCCGCAGCGACTCCAACTGCAGAGTGGAAGTGCCGGTTGAAATATGACATCCACGATGTGTTCATCAGGTGGGTGGGCCATCGCATTTCTCATCGGACCCACTCGCCACCAACTGACTCCTCACACCCTTCGCAGCTACCGAGTCAGCAGCGAGGAGGGAATGGCCGCTGCCCTGCATGGAGCCCTGTTAGCCAACAGTCGAGGCGAGACAGCAATACACCCATATCTCGACAACACGTGCCTATGTGACGGCGCTGAGTGGGAGCAGGGTTTCATCAACGGGCTGTATCGATCAAATGTGATTGTCTTGTTGCTGTCGGAGAAGGGTCTGGAACGCACCTTCGAGGCCCACCTCAAGCCGGACAACCAGTTTCTCGAGGTAACGAGTGAGCCCACAGCATCGACGGTGAAGGACTGAGTCAGTCCAACCTCTCACTCTCACTCTCACTCTCACTCTCACTCTCACTCTCACTCTCACTCTCACTCTCACTCTCACGTTCTCCCTCCACAGATCCAGCACGCTCTCAAAAGAATGAAGGGCGGCGAGAAGAGTGGACAATCTGTCATCATCCAACCCATCTTCATGTGGTCGACTGTGGAGACGAAGAGTGGCGGATCGGCTTTCGTCAAGTACTTCCCATCCATCCATGAGTTCCCCGACTACACGCCGATCCATGAGAAGAGTCCGTTGTTTGATGGCAAGCTAATGTCGATCCGCGAAACCTTTGCCGAGTTGATGAAGCTGCAGGCCCTCGATGCTGCGGATGGAAACGCTCTCAGGAGGTATGGATTTCGCTGTCGCATGGAACCTTGTTGGCACGAACTCACGCCCTTTCTATTTGACAGATTGGTGCACAATATTCGTGAGCTCATAACCAAGACTTCCATTGCCGACAAGCAAGGCGATATCTACACGAAAGGCGGCAATGTCGTCCTTACCGCCCAACAGGACTCGCTCCTGCGATCGCTCCTCGATCCCGTCGACTCGAGCCTGGACAGACGGGCACTCGAGGATCTGTATGTCGAGGGCACCCGCCAGTGGCTGTTTGACCAAACCACCGACTGGATCAACCAGGATACCACCGACACTGTCCTGTGGGTCAATGCCGTCGCCGGTGTGGGCAAGTCTGTCGCTGCCGCTCAGATCGCCAACATCCTCACTGCATCCAACCAGCTGGTGACGGCGCTGTTCCTCAAGTACAACGACACCCGCAAGAGCGATCCACGAGTGGTGCTGAACACCCTCGCATACGGTCTGTGCAAGTGGTACTCGCCGATCGGCCGCAAGCTGCTCGACGCTGGCCACACCAAGGACGACCTCGACAAGATGAGCATCAACGATCTGTTCAAGGCCGTGATTGCCGATCCACTCGAAGCCATTGGCAACTACAAACCCAAGGGATCGGTGATGATTCTGGTGGATGCACTCGACGAGTGCTCTCCGCGCGATCAGCTGCTCAGTCTGCTTGCCTGGCGCTTCGTCGAACTGAACAAGACTCGTCCGTGGCTCAAGCTGCTGCTGACATCCCGACCCGAGGAGGACATCAAAGCAGCATTCGATGGAGTCGCGACCAAGACGATCGAACCCTCGAGTGAGGAGAACATCCGCGACCTCCGGGTGTTCATCCGCCACCGACTTCGAGTGCATGACACTCTCAGCGAGTCGGACCGCATCGAGGCAGTCGCCATCCTGCTGGACCAGTCCAAGACATTCGTGTGGATCAACCTGATCCTCAACACTGTCGACGCAGCAGCCAAGAGCGGCCCAGTGACACTCACCACGATCAAGGACATCAACGACAGCGCCGCCGATGTCGGGCAGCTGTACCACAAGACATTCGCCAAGATCCACTCGCAGTCGAGCCACCCGGCCGAGCTGGTCACGGTGGTGTCGGCGATCGCCACGGCCCAGTCGATCCTGACAACACAGATCATCGTCGATGTGTTTGGACTCGAGATCGGCGTCGTTCGCGAGTGTCTCAAGAGCCTCAGTCTGGTCCTCGATCCTGGCGCCAATGGACTGGGTCCCCGAGACAGCCAGTCCACCAACAACGAGGTCAAGTTCAACCACAAGTCGGTGGCGGACTATCTCCTCGGCGACGCATCAACTGGCCATCCGTGGCATGTGTCGGACTCGTTCCACACGGTGTTTGCCAAGGGATGTCTCGGCGTGATCCTCTCGCACGAGCCAGTGGTCAACATCTGCGACATCTACGACTTTCACGACAAGATCCCAGACCTCGAGGACAGGGTCGCAGACAAGATCACACCGTCGCTGCGATACAGCGTCGCCCACTGGATCACACACTTTGTGTGGTGTGTGGAAGGAGTGGCCGAGTCGAGTTCGGTGTGGCAGTCGGCCGAGATGGTTGATGTGGCAGCGGTGCTCACTCGGTTCGTCAAGACCCATGTGTTCTTCTGGCTCGAGTGTGGATCGCTCACACATGTGGTCAAGCCGATCATCGAGCAACTGGCTGTGCTGCGAGGAGCGATCGTCAAGGCACCCAGCACCATCGTCGACGACACCACGAAGGAACTGGTCAAGGACACGTACCGATTCATCCGCGAGTTTGCCGACCCGATCATCAAGAGTGCACCACAGGTGTACAACTCGGGGTATGCATTCACACCGAAGGATACCGTGATCTACAAGACATATGCCGACCAGCTCGAGGGCGAGATCCCGTTTGAAGTTAAAACTGGACTTGATTCCACTTGGGGTGCTTGTGAATCCACTCTCCTTGGTCATATGCGGGATGTCAAGTGCGTGGCCATATCCTCCGATGGCAAGTGGATCGTATCCGGATCAAAAGATGCGACCATCAAGGTGTGGGACGTCGGTACTAGTCAAGTGAAATTTGCTCTTGAGGAACATACTTCCTGGGTAACCTCCGTGACTATCTCACCTGATGACAAGTGGATTGTCTCTGGCTCAAGTGACAGAACCGTCAAAGTATGGGATTCCGCCACGGGCCAGCTGGAGCATAGCTTCGAGGGGCACACAAGTCGTGTAAACTCTATTGCAATCTCACCCGATGGCAAGTCGATCGTCTCTGGGTCGAGTGACAAAACCATCAAAATATGGGATGCCACCACAAGCCAACTGAAGAATACACTCATTGGTCATCGGAATGGAATTTGCTCCGTTTCCATTTCACCCGATAGCAAGTCTGTAGTCTCTGGATCTTTCGATAAAACCATCAGAATGTGGAATGTCGACGGCCTGGAGCTCTACTCGATTGATGCCGCACACAGCGGGCCAGTCAACTGTGTTGTGTTTTCCCCCGATGGAAGCAAGGTGATTTCCGGATCATCTGATTCTCAGATCAAGGTCTGGAATGCCTCCACGCAGGAGGAGATATGCGCTCTCTCTGGACACAACGGCAAAGTCACTTCAATCGCCATCTCTCCTGATTGCAACCACATCATCTCAGGCTCCTTCGACTCCAACGTGGTTCTTTGGGATCTGAGATCAAACTTCAAGGTACGCGAATACCATGGACACACTCAGAATGTCAGGGCCGTCGCCATATCCCAGAATGGCCGATTTGCAGTCTCAGGCTCAGGATTCCACAACCAGCCTGGTGAAATCAAAATATGGGATCTCACTGTCCCCCATCCCGAACGAGACCCACACACGCATTCAATGATGGTGATGTCGGTGTGTCTATCGAAAAACAAAAGATTCATCGTTTCAGGCTCAAGCGATAATACTGTCCGGAAATGGAGAGCCGATGACGGAAGCTTCGTCGAATCGCTCTGGAGCCACGAAGATGGGGTGGCATCGGTAGCCATATCTAATGACGGCGAAGTTATTGCCTCGGGCGCCTTTGATGGATGCATTATGGTGAGAAACAGAAACTCGGAAATGCCCCGAATCATCAGAGGACACTCTCAGTTCATCAATCCAAACGAGATCAAACCAGAAGGAGGCCCTCGATCTGGATCAGAATTCGCGGAATCAAGAGTTTGGGATCAGTATGGACAGCTTCTTGTCCCACTCGAATCATATCGCTTCTGGTTCCACTGGGCGCTTTATTCCGTCAGTGGGGACATCATGGTCACCGAATCCAAAGACAAGTCCCCCTCGATTTGGAACACTGCTACGGGTGAGAATATTGCGAGGCTGTATGGCCACACAGATGACGTCACCACTATTGCAATATCGGCCGATGGCCGTTCCATCGCCACGGGCTCCAAGGATTGTACCATCAAGATGTGGGAAGTCTCGAACTTCACTGAGTATTTGAGTATTCCTGTCATCAATGCCTATGCGAAGCGAATCACGCTCTCGAAAGATGGACAAACTCTCGCCGTTCTTCGCAGCGACGGTGTTGTGCAAGTTTGGAAGCTTCCGAGCACCACGGCTCTCTTCACAAGCACCACTCACAACAACACGGCAATCGACATTGCTCGAGACGCAAGCTTCCTCATTATTGGCTCTCGCGAGAGTATCACACAAGTCGATTTGAAAAATCGCAATGCAAAGGTCATCCAGGTCGACAACCTTATAACGTCTGTTGCCATCTTACCCGATGGGAAGGAATTTGTCACCGGCTCTGTCGACAAGAAGCTCCGAAAGTGGAATGTCGGTGATATGAAGCAAGTTGGAAAAGATCTGAATCATAAAGGAAACATAAGATCAATTATTGTATCCGAAGATGGTTGCTATATAGTCGTGCGAATATCCCACAACGACGTCATCATATGGAAGCGAGATCTGACTCTGCACCAGTATTTGTCTGGGCACGCTGGCAGCGTCAGATCCGTCGCCTTGACTCCGGACGGTCAGCAGATGGTATCAGCCGCGGATGACACCATCATCAAAGTCTACGATATGTCCAAGGACAAAAGTCGAAATCTCTATGGTCACAGCCGCGGGGTGTATTCAATCGATATCAGCCCTTCCGGCCATGAAATTGTATCCACTTCCGATGACAACACGATCCGCCGCTGGAATTTCCTTTCAGACGCTGGCAAGATGATCACCGAAGGTTCACAAGCACATGTATCAATTTCATATAGAGACGATACCACCTTGATTTCCAGGACGAATGACAACGAAATATGGGAATGGAAGCTTGTGAATGAGCAATATCAAGGAACTAAACTGGATATTCGATATCCTCTGGGGCAATTTGCAGCCATCGATCTCGGCAACTGGAGACTTCAGGAGAATGCCCAGTCGCAGCTCTGGTTCCGTAATGGGCGGAGCATGTTCAAAGCACCACAATCGATCCCGTGCGGATCAAGATCCAGTGTGAACTCCAAAGGCGATCTTTGCCTGTTCACAAATCGACCCCTGTTGATCTCGGTAAGTACTCTCGTGACGAACCGCCCGGCTGTTTTCTTGATGACATTCCAGGTATCATCATCTCCGTCTTACCAACACATGTCACGTCTGCCTCTCAGTTGAACTCTGAAAATAATGTCCTCTTGGACTGAACCATGAGAAACATCCTGACAGTCAGAAGTCTACAGCAGTGCAGTGGAAACGATGCACATTCCCTGAGGCATATGTGATCTCGGAGCTGAATATAAAGTTTCAGGAGTAAGCAATATCTGAACTCAGATGGAATTGAGAAGAATCGAGGGGAATCAGCCTCGTTAGTGGTGATCACTATACCACACAATATCCTCGAGGGTGGGACGCTAAATGAAGGAGGGCTGCAGCATCGGATCAACCGAGGAGAATGAAGATGCGGAGACTCTCTCGATCAATGTGTGTATATCCTTTCATCGAGGATAGCCTGATGTTACTGTTGTGACTGTATCTTGAGGAGGATTGTCTTGATCACCACCCGTAAATAAATTAGATTCAATGAAATCAAAGAGTGAGCATCATTGCCTCGAGCTGGATGAGGAAGACTGACTGTGGCAAATGAATGGTGTTTGAGGCATTCGAGTGAACTTGTGATGAGTTTCACAGCATCAGTAAGTTGCCTTTAGTTGGGTTGTCGGATTGACAGAGATCCAACTGCATATCAATCCCCTTGAGGAGTCGAGATACTTGAGGCTTTGGTGCCGTCTGTGTTCCCGATATCTGATACGAGACTTGCGAATGGTCCTGACGATGATTGGCCTCTTGGCGTGCTGTGTGGTGAGAGCAATTATCGGCACACCAGAGATGTTGCACATCCGATGCCATATGAAATCACCATTAATGGGCGAGCAAACATCGGTCTTGAGATATCCAGAGGGACCGAGACAATGCTGTCCGACTTGATGGCTGGAATTCATGGCCACATATGACATCGCTGCCTCTTCTTTCATCGACCCCTATCTCTCATTGGCTCTGCCCATCGGCAACTTGACATGCTTGCACCTGCTTTCACTCCAGCACTTTACAGCACGGCTGGCATCTGCGCTTTCCATTCCACTTGATCATCTGATGTGACCTTCTTTCTGAAAGCCAAGGCTTTAAAATCCCCAAGAACATGCTCCATCACATTTGCGCCCAGTCTCAGTCCACTTCCGCAGTTCACGACTGAGTCTGATCGACTCTGTGCTGTGCATGTAAAGGCCGCCTCACTTTGTTCTGCACTTTCAAATATATTGAGTGTCCCTTCCACTGTCATTGCCACCACAGTACCACGAAGCTTTGATGTGGAGCTTCGCACAGTTGATCCTGGACAAGATCTTTGTGTTCAAGACCTTCGTTCGGCCCATGCTCGAGTATGGACTGACCCTCGAAGTGCTCACGAAACAGCAAGCCGTGATACTCAGACGAGCACAGATGCACTGTCTGACCCGACTCTTCAGAGTGGTGCGGAACACATCCTATGGAGCGATGCACCTCGGATGCGGACTCATCACCCTGCCCAACCGCCTCAAGCAGCTGGCCCTCCAGCACCGAGCCGTCTGGGAAGACCGTCTGGACCACAACGACAAGATGGTCTCGCTGGTGCTGAGATACTCCCGCACCCAGCCCAGCCTGATGGACGCATCCCTCGGCTCCCAGTTCTACCTCGACGAGTACTGGCGGCAGCTGATCGTGCTGAAAGAGCAGTGCCAGCCGGACTACCCGATGAAGGAGCTGTTCAGGAACGGTTACTACCAGCTCACAGGACCACCAGTCAAGCTGCAGATTCACATCGATGACGCGCAAGGCTTCGACAGGTCAAAGGAACTGACCTCGGCCCGCACCGTGACGACGACCATGTCGGGACTGTGGGCCGAGCGAGGGCCCAAGAGAGATCGATATTATCACAACATGATGGTAAGATGGACCCTCGGTGCCTTCCCTGGACACCCGGATGATGCAGAGCGAGAGCGAGGGATGACGGCTCTCATCTCCCCCAGACTGCTCGATAGGTTCATCACTGCCTCCCTTTCCTCCAACATATACTGCTAGAGCCGACCAGACCTTGATAGCTTTCAATCGAAATATAAAAATAATGAAACCGATGGTGGCAATGAATGGGTGCTGGATGTGTGGGAATGTGAATGACAAGCAGTAATTGACTGGCGCTCGATCCATGGATGGAATGTTCCTGGTTTGGTGACTGTGCCACTCGCTCATTCCACCCATCTCGTCTCATCGCCTGGACATTGCAACTCTCATCACACCCCAGTCCGCCGCATACCTCAACCAACATGGCTGCCAGTGTCCATCCTTCAACCCATATCACACAGCTCTCACTCGACCACAACCTGACACCTCTGTCCTTGAAGAAACGAGTCGGACTTGATCTCATCGGATTGACAATGACATGTATCGAGCACGACACCGTCGACCATCATGTGCCCACAGCACAGATATGTTCGGGCTCAGTCATGGTGTGATACCATGGACCTCCGAGCTCTGGCTGGATCAAATAGCGGATCTGATACAGCACATTGGGCTCTTCATCGGTGCCGCATTGGCCACACGGATACCACACGACGAACCTGATTCCCCCAACCGCCCAGCATCATCGGCTCCCAAACAATCACCCCAAACGAGCACCAGCGACGCCGATGGCAGGGGCGCACCCCAGACACACTGTTGAGGGTCAAGGTTCCCTGGTTTATCGGCCTGTGTGGATTGGCCACCAATGAGGTCGCCTCTCGGTTGGGTTTGCCTTCTTGCCAAGGACTTGCGCCCATCTTGCGGCAAGCAGGCCAATGGATTTGCCGGTGCGGCCTGATACCCCAGCCGACGTGGCCGCATCATCGCGACAGCCCGCGGGACATTCACCTGGGTCGATTGCATGTCCTGCCTTTCAAACCCAACTGGATACCATCCCCTTCATTTCCGCCCACCAATGTACCCGACCGCTTGTTTCAGGCACGATATAACCCCATTCGGTCAGCTGGCCCTGTCTCGCTTCATCCTCCGTTGGCAGCCCTGCTGACTCCTGCTCCAATCCTGCTATGAACACCCCAACCGGCAACGACAACTCAACCGTCGATCGGATGGGCAAGGTCTGCGGACTCAACGGTCTCGGCATGATCGCCATCATCTTCTCCAACGAACGCTTCTCCCTCTCGCTCACCCTCGAAGAAATCGCACAGTTGCTTCTGCTCTGTCGAGACGCCCGAGGCGCCTTGAATTCCAAGCTGAACCGCTTCCGGCGCTGGTGCCGGGGTGTCGGGCTTTTGCATCGCCAAGGAGGGCCTCTGCCGCATCTCGTCAGCGCCAGCGAAATGTGCTTCGTCTCGCGCTGCTTCAGCGACCAGGCTGTCAACGATCTCTCCTGGCTTGTTTCGCGGGCCGAGCAAGGAGATGTCGTCGTGTCGTTTTTCCTGGCCCTTGTTCTTCTGAATGGGCTCTTGAATGGGCTTCCGGAGCCGGAGCAGCACGGAAGCATGCCCGAGGGCCAACCGACCCAGTCCACAGGATGGGAACAAGTCATCTATTATCTGGAGAAGGCTACGGATGCTGGCCATTCCCGGGCGCAGTACTACCTGGCCCAATGCCTCTACTACGGCTATGGAATTTCCATAGACCACACCAAGGCCGTCCAGCTGTACCATGGAATTGCGAACCAAGGATTCGCACCCGCCCAGATCGCCCTCGGCCGCTGCCATGAAGACGGATATGGGGTCGACCAAGATTACGACAAGGCCGTCGGATGGTATGCCGAGGCTGCCGCTCAAGGTGACGAGGGTGCCCGGACCGCGATTGCGTTTCTGAGAGCCTGGTTCGCTCTGGCGGGCTGGGGTGTTCCGCAAAGCGACGTCGATGCTGTTAGCCTTTGGCAGCAAGTCCGGGACAGGTCCGCCGGTACTACCCACAGGTCTATCGCCTTGCACATGCTCGGCTGGATGCACTACCTCGGCCGGGGCACAAAGAAGGACTGGCGCAAGGGAGCCCGGCTGATGCAGGAGGGTACCTCGGACGAATTCCCCCTGGATCCGGACGTCGTTTTGGCTGCAAAGAGATCCTCGTTTGGCTCCGACACCCTGGCAGCCCGCAAGTTCTTGAAGCTGTGTGAATATGGCTCGGAGCGCGACTGGTTATGCAAGCATCTCGTCGCAGTCTGCATGATCAACGGGTTTGGAAGGAGCAGAAACGAAGCGACGGCGTTTGGGATTTTCGAAGAGCTCGCCAACCAAGGGCACAGTGACAGCCAGTTCTGGACGGGAAAGTGCTACTTTGATGGCCTTGGAGTATCGGTCGACAAGGCGAAGGCGTTCGAGTGGTCCAGCAAGGCAGCAGGGCAGGGCAACTCATACGGGCAGCGATGGATCGGATATTGCTATGAGTGGGGAGCAGGTGTCTCCCATAACCGCACCAAGGCAATTGAGTGGTACCGCAGATCCGCCGACCAGAGCAATAGAGACGGGCAGGATTGCATCAGAATCTGCAACTACCAGGACTTCTAGACAGCGACCCTGTCGATTCGGGCATCTGCCAACACAATGCGTTACGAACAGCGGCAGTGCATCTCCCCGGGGAAGAGGAGCTAGCCACCTTCGCTGCACAATCAAAGTCAGAGCCAGCAACATTAGATCGAGGTATGATGTTCGCCGACAGTCACTGCTTGAGGGTATTGGACGAATCGACTTTCCGATAATCTGCTAATGCACCACGACCACATACTGCAAAACACCCAACGCCATGCGCTGCCACGTATCGCACAGCGTCCGCCAAATGAAACAGGGCGTCGGCGCAGAACAGCGATATCAAAATGCCAGGAACGCCCACACGATCTCCCGTACCGGGACCGCCTTGGCCAGGGTCCTGACCGTCCGATCAGTATGGCGCCATATCCGAGCGATGTCTGTTTCCAGCGATCCATTCAAATGAACTGTATTCACATCGCAGCACAAGTGAGAAGCGAGAACACCACCAACAACAGCGGTCAGAGGCTCAACCGATCAAAAGTGGGCACCCAGAAGGCGGAGGAACTCCTTCATCATGGCGGGGTGGGCGGGCCACGCGGGGGCGGTAACGAGGTGGCCATCGACGACAGCGTTCGAGGCCGTCTCGTTGGCGTCGACGGCAGTGCAGCCAGCCAGCGTCATCATGGGCATGGTGGCCGGGTAGAAGCACGCCTTCTTGGCGTTGATCACCCCGGCGGCAGCCAGGACGAGGCCGCCGTGGCAGATGGCAGCGATGGGCTTGCGGCTGTCCGAAAACTCCTTGACGATGGCCAGGACGCGCGGGTTGAGGCTCAGGAACTCGGGCGCACGGCCGCCAGGGATGTAGAGGCCGTCGTAGTCGGCGGTGTCGATGGAGTGGAAGTCAGCGTTGATGGCGATGTTGTGGCCCCGCTTCTCGGTGTAGGTCTGGAAGCCCTCAAAGTCGTGGACGGCGCTGGCAACGGTCTCGCCGGGCTTCTTGCAGGGGGCAACGACATCGACCTGGATATCAAAGACCTCGCAGATCTGGCGGGGGACCATGGCCTCGTAGTCTTCGACAAAGTCGCCAACGATGAACAGAACCTTTTTGCCCATGGCGATAGCAGCGGCGGTTGACGAAAGTAAGGATGGGAGAGGGCGAGCGGGAGATGGAAGTGCAGATGGGGGCCAAGAGGAGACCGAGGAGCGGCGCTGCGTCTGGCTTGGCAAGGCGCTGGACCCTTTGGGGCCCTGGTGTGGGGCACGACGCCACCGAGAATCCATCGGTCCCCACCTGCCCCACACCGATCCGAGACGGCTTTCGACCGAAATACACTTTATTCAGAAAAAAACGGGACAACATAGCCGTTTCCATGAACATGTAGTATGTGCTGTGCTTGCGTCAAGCAAAGCCACAAGAAATAAAACAGATCACTTTGGCAGCCTCCGAGTGAAGACCGCCGGTCGCTCTCCGATCTCCACAATCGACCTGCATACTGTGATCATGTTGCGCGCCGCATTGACGTCGCGATTCCACACTGTCCGGCAGCTGGGATTCTTGCAGCTCCTGACAAAGTGGGAATTCGCAACACTGGGCGCATCGAGTCCTTCCAACCGAACTGGCTCCAGGCACTTGGAGCACACTTGCGAGGTGTTGAACTCGTTCGTCGAGGCCACCTTGACGCTTCCATGAGGGTGATTGGGACGGCGTCGGTGGTGCTCGAACTGCTCAAAGTACCGAGCGAACCGCTGCCTCCTCGGGCTGGATGCATAGCCCTTGCCCTGTCGCCATGACGCATTGCCAAAGGCGATCACCACATCGGTCCGTATCGGGGCGTGCTTCAGGACGGCCTTGCACATCCTGTCGACGGCCACTTGGCGCCTCTTGTGACCCGTGAATCGATGGTGGCGAGTCTTCTTGCCAAGGTGGAAGTCGAGCTGCACTCGCAGCTCCGGTCGCAGGACATGGGTGAGATGGACCTTGAAAGCCTCCGAGGACGACACCTTGGGCGAGGGAGTGGTCGACATCCAGGTCTCGATGCTGAGTCGATACTTAATGGTGTTGTGCCACCTTGTGTTGGACTTGTGGCCACACATGTGCTGGTAGTGGCCATTGGAGAATGAGACCACCTCGTCTTGGTGGCCCAGTGCTTGGATGACCGCCGTGAAGATGGAGCCGACTCCAGGATCGATGCCAATCCAAGTGGTGCGGTTGGGGTCTGGGTCGCCGATGTGGGCCTGGATACGCTGCTCGGAAGTCGGAGGAGGCTCGATGGTCTCGGTGTGATCGGTTCGACGCACAAACTTGACGAGACCGATGGTGCATCCAATGCCATCGGTGCTGATCTCGTAGTTGAACAGCTTGTGATTGATATCCCGGTCACGGAAGAGGGAGCTACGCAGCTTGAAGCAACTGCGCCAGAAACGATCCTGGTTGTTGATGCCGTCATCACCTTCTTCCTTGAGCTTGTCCCTGGTGAGTCCAAGGCGCTTCTTTGGACCCAGGAGCTCCCAGAGAGTGACCGTGTCAATCTTGACATACTTGGCCCTTGCAGTGCATGGAGGAACTATCGTGCACACGGCCGGAGGAGTGTCCAGAGCGAGCTGCTTGAGGGCCCACTTGATCCTGGATGCCAGCTTGTTGATCTTGGCCTTGGTGGTGCCGAGCTCAGACTTGGCCGTGGTGAACCTCTTGTCGTCGGAGGGGATGCCTCTGGCAGTGAGCTCGTCCAGCTTGGCCTGGCGCTGCAGCTCAGTGACTCGGAGGGCGGGCATGTCACAGTCGATCCACTTGTGGACATTGTCGACCATCTTGTCTCGGGCGAGGATTCTCACATGGTGTGAGAGGCGATGGAGGGCCCGGAAGCGGTCCTGGTCGCTGCTGTACCGAAACTCGTCCAGGACGTGGCCAAAGTCTGGATAGAGGAACTCGAGATCGGCCTTGGGTGGAGTCTGCCCTGGTTTCTCGAAGAGCTCGAGACAGGCCTCGATGGCTTCGTGCTTATGCTTGTTGGCAGGGAAGACGGCAGCACAGAAGCGGCGAAGGAGTCGCCAGTAGGCCAGGTTGAGGTGGGTGGTGCAGTTGGTGGCATAGGCATTGACAGCGAGAGTGAGAAGCTGACTGTGAGCACCATCAGGCAGACGAGGGGCCGGAGGCAGGTCTGCGTGCCGAGTGGTCTGGTAGTCGCGAAAGGAAGCGACCAGATGCTCGTTGTATTTCTCATTGTCCCCGGTCGGGGAGAGGGCACCGTCCTGGACGATCTTGAAGCATTGACGGATGAAAGCAGGGGTGGACTTGGAGATGACAGGGACGGGAAGATCCTGCTCGATGCACCGGAGGATGTGCAGGTTGAGCAGCCTGGATGCCTCGAACTGGATCTGGGTCATGGCCTCGACGGTGGCCTGGATCTTGTCGCGGAGAGCGGGATTGAGACAACAGCCATCCATCGTCTGCTTGAAGCAGCTGAACTGAGGGGCGGATGACCTTCCATCCACGAGTGGGACGACAGAACTCTTGAGGGGCCGGTATTTGGGACACTTGTTGGTGTTGCTTCGCTCCTGGTCGGTGCCATCGCACTGGCGACATCGCTTGACAGGACCAGATGAGGGACCAGGCTCGGTGGGATCGACATCCATTGGATCTGCAGAAGCAGTGGTGGTGAGCGACGGAGCAACAGACGAACAAGCATGCGTGGGATCAGAATACGAACCAGAGACAGGCTCCGACTGTGACTTGGCTTTCTTGGGCCTGGGTGGCCGAGGCTGGCCATCACCGGTACCCTTGCGCTTCGGAGGCATGGGGGCAGAGAATGCTGGATGCCTGCCAGTGGTACTGGTCAGAGCAGAGACTTTTTTTATCGTACAATAGCGCGATGATCAGATCAAGGCGAGATGATGGAAGAAAGCAGCAGGACGAAGGTGCGGCATTTATACCCGAGAGCAGGAGCCCGTCTTTGCGGGCTGGTTGGGGAAGCGACCTGTTCAAAAATCGCCGAGAGGTTCAAGCCAGGGATGTGAACGCGAAAATGGCGGCTTGATTGGAGGGAACTCAACCCCAGAAGCGCATCGCTCGCTCAATCAGCCGTGGGAAGACATCTGGAAGCACCCTCCGCACGGCAGACTCAAACAGGGTCACCATCCCGACTCTGAACCCCTCGGACGCATTCAGCGCTGCCACCTTCCTGTACTGGTGCTTCACAATCCCAAAGAAGTTCTCGATGGGATTGAAGTCGGGTGAAGCAGGTGGGGTGAAGATCACTGACCATCCTCGGCGCTCGATGCAGTCCAGGACAGCCATTGTCTTGTGCATGCTGACATTGTCCATCACAACCACAGAGTCGTCTGGGAAGCTCGCTCGCTCAAAGAACTCGACCATCGAGTGTGTCTTGAATGATGTGGGGATGTACATGCGATGCAGCACACCAGAGTGGTTGATGGCAAATGCAGCCGAGACAGACTTGCGTTTCATGTGATTGCGCTGGCGAAGCGGAGCACCCTTCGGTGAGTATCCGTAAAGAGGGAAAATGGATCTCCTGATCCCTGTCTCGTCGACAAAAACGAATCACCGCGGGTCGATGGAGCAGGCCTGGTCCCTGAACTGTGCCACTCGCTCATCCAGTCGCTTGGACTTGTAGAGGTGTGTTGCCCTCTTGTGTGAGAGACCTGCTCGGTGGATGGCAGTGTGGCAGAGTGAGAGTGATACTTTCCTCTGGAGGATGGACTCGAGCTTGCACCGCAACACAGGACCAGTCTGGAACGGGTCCTGTTCAATCAGGGTGCGAATGACTGGACATGCCTGCTCAAAGAAAGTGGATCTGCGAGCTGGGACCCGGGATGGGTCATCCAGCTTGCATCCTCGGTGCCATCGATGGATGGTGCTCTTGGATACACTGAATATGGAGGCGACCTTACGCAGGCTATGGATGAGGGCGTAGCATCGCAATGCGGCGGTGCGAAAGTCGGATGTGTGGCGAATGGTCATGGCCAGCGCGCGATAACATTGGGTAACAAAATATTCGATCAATGGTCAAAACCTGGGTGTCCCGTTTTTTATTGGATCGACCGAAATAAACTCGCCGCATCTGATCCGCATCCCGCCCCCATCTGTCTGGCCGCTGCAGCGATCGGCAAGCTCAGATCGTCTGATTCTCTTCGCCCTGCTCACACCAGCTGGCTCTGCAGCTGCTCTCTCCTCGCTCCTCGGCATCTCTCAGCATGACCGAGGATGACCAGCATCGCGATCACATGTGGACCGGATAGTGGTGCTGCGTCCTTCGGCGAGCTGCCAAACGGCGAGCTGATCGTTGGGGTCTGCATGGAACGAATGATACGGCAGGCCTCGGTCAGTCAGCATGCTCTCCGCGCTTGCCAAAGCGGCCCGATCGGCACCAAAGCACAGGGCGCGATTGTCAGGTCGTAAAATATGTGTTTCAGGCATGGTCCCCGGCCCCGAGGGGCCTTGGGACTATGAAATTAAGCCTTCTACGTAACATCATTCGGATCTGCTGCTGTGGTTTGTGCAGCGCAGAGGGAGACCGCATCTCGGGACAGGGTACTCACCGGCGCCGGAGGAAGAGGTCCCAGGACATGCGCATGTGGTCGCTGCTGGCACACTGAAGCAGATCGAGAAGGAAACGGACAGATGCGGGCAGAGGCAAGAGAGAGAGGAGAGCGCAAAGAATCCGCTGTTTTGATGTCGCGCGCCAAGCCACATGCGCCACACTCCCGATCACCGACACAGAACGTTCTGTGCGGGGCAGATTCGGATCCAATCGGCAGCAAGGGGCAGGGGGTGCAGCCAGGGGAAGATGTGGTGCTGGGCCCGCCGTTGGCACCGATGCCGATGGCCATCTGGTGGCCGGTTGCCTCGGCCGGACACAACTTGTGTCTGCCATCACGGCAGCCACCGCCGAGCAGCCCGAAGCCCGAAGCTGCATCCGAGCACCACTCGAATCGGCTGTTTCTCTGGCCTCGGTCTCGATCCGTCGCGTCAACCCGAGCATCCATCGCCTGTAGCACGCCGAACGCCGCTCTATTGAACGCAGCTGTCCAGCGAACATATTGCCGCTTTCTACGCAAGTGCAACTGCTGCATTGGCACCATCTCCCCCCCTCGCCACGCAGTCTTCTCGACCACACTCGGTCTGCGGCGCGTACTTTCGTCCTCGTCACTGCGGCTGCCACCGACATCCGTTTGCCTCGTCTGGCCCATCCCGTTTCAACTCCGGCATGCTGAGATGCTCTCGTGTTGCGGTGGACGTTCCAAAAGTAATGATAGGCCCACGCAGCAACCGATACCGCAGCCAACGTCGTCACCAGTATCGCAGCTCGCTCTGGGATATCAGTGTGTCGTCGTGCCCGGTTAGCTCGCATCATTCTCGCGCAGCCATTTCTGACGGCCTTGCTCGTTTCCGCGACGCTCGTTGATCCAGGAAAAGTTCAGAACAGCTCCCTTCCGGGAAGCTCGTCGTCAAAGAGCGCCCAGGTCATCCGGACCCAGCCCAAGCCTCTGGTCGTGGCGCCGATACGGATCCAGTCCGATGGTCCGACGAGATCCCAGACCCTCCAGGTGCACTTTGCCGATGAGGTGACGCCTCAGAAGGCTCGCAAGGAGCCTGAAGGTGCCGCAGTGCCTCCGAAAAAGTCTGAGCCCAAGACGCTACCGAGTCCCAGGCCTCCACGGAGAGAGGTTCTGGCTCAGGGACAGCCCGACTCGGACTCTGAGCAGCCTTCTGTCTCCAACAAAGCCAATGAATCGCAGGGCTCCGCGGCACCAGCAAATCTACCATCGCCACAAGCCGACCCAGGCACATCATCCAAACCAAGAGAAAGCATCGGGTCCTCCCGCGTCTCTGGATCCAGCGAGAAGCCTCAGCCACAGTTTGGAACCGCAGGCCCATCTAAACCCAAAACCAGCAGCGAGGAGACCGACATTCGCACACACTCGACGACCGTCGCCGCTTCCAACATCACCAACATCACAACCTCATCCAATGTCACCTATGTTGTCAGTGCCTCTGGAGGTACCACTGTCGTTCGCACATCTGGCACATCAACCAGTACTGTCCCATCCGCAGACACAAGCGGCCCTCCGGAGCTCAGTTTCACATCCTTTGCAACAAAACCATCATTACCCGCACCCGCATCCGCACCAGCGCTTCCAACAGCGCCGTCGACATCCTCCTCCTTCTCGCCTCGGTCAGAGCGACTCGACACAACACAATCCGGCCCCAACGAAAGCCGAAAGGTGCTTCGGAAAAACGACTCGGGGAGCACCGTGGCCGTCCCGTTTGCCTCAGATCCGCCGCCTGGGAACCGAAACGCCGTGCCAGTCTCTGCCTTCCAGAGTCGGCCAGAGAGCAGCAACGAAAGCGTCAATGCGCCAACGCCGATGCTGAACGCCTTTTCGAACGAAGCCGCCAATCCTGCGCAGGGAGATTCGGACGGCCTGAGCTCACTGGCTGATGGACTCTTGAGCTTTCTGGCGCTTGGCCGTAAACCACAGGCCCAGGTCATTGTCATGAAGCCTGTTGCTGCTCCCCTCGCCGACAATATCGGGCTGCTTGAGGACTTTGACGAAGACGACGATGACGGCGACGACGGCATCGAAGTCATGCTTGAAGCCGGCCCGCTGGCACACAAGGGCCACCGGCGTGTGTTTGACATGGGCGATTCGGCCAGCCAGCTCACCGACACCTCCTCAACCGATGCCATCTTTGAGAGCTCGCTGGAAAAAAGGAAGCCCGACGAAAAGCCTGCTGCTGCACCGCGATCCAAAATCAAGCCCATGCCGACCAAGCATCCCTTTGCCTTTGACGACGAGGACTAGTCACGGAGGGCTTGCGTGTTTCTTGGAACTGCTCGAGGTCCATTGTTTCTGAGTGTGGGGGGTTCTTGGACCCTTGTCGCTGTGCTGCGGGCACTGCCCTTTGGAAGGCTCGCCCCAATTCTGCTTCTCGATGCTCTTCTATGACCCTGCTTCCATACACAATAGACAGCCGGGTTGGCTCGACCCGGTGCCTATTTGCAGCCGAGCTTCCAAGCCAAGTCAAGCAGGGCGTGTTGGCAAGTCGACTTCCGAAACAGCAGCGATTTATTGGCTGGCAGCGGCCCTGAGGGCACTTTTCCGTGTGCTTCCTTGGCTGGCATGGCGGATCGTTCGCATTGCTGGGAATATCCACTGCTCGGCTACACCGTGTCGGCATCCCTCACAGTAGATCATCACCCAGCAGCGTCTCGACCTCGCCCACTGTTCGGGCCAGGATTGTCGACGGGAACTCGTATCGGTTGGAGGGATCCATAACGGCGTCGTGGAATCGCGAGTAGTCGTCGACAAAGAGCCTCAGCGCTCGCTGGACCACGGTCTTGGCCAGGCGCGAGCTCGTGAGCCGCGCAAGCAACGACGACGCCTCGACAGCGACATTGCAAAGGAAAGTGTCGAGCTGGGACATGGCGTCGGAGATGGAGCGGGCGTCCATTCCGGGGAGGAGCGCGAGTGGTTCCTGGCAGTGGCGTGGGCGTTGGATACAGCATCAGCACGAGCGACGCAGACACGGACGATGGAGATGCCCAGCGAAATACTCCCCCGCTGCTCAAACCACGCAAGAGATTGATTCGGACAGCTGCAGCGTATCTCACATGCTTATCATTCTTGTCCATGGTCTCAACCATGTAAGCCAAGCCTGAGCGCTTGAGAATCGTTGTGTGCTGTGGGGGAAGGACGAGACCAAACACGATCATGCGAGTGAGGATACTGGCTCGCGACCAACACTCCAAGCAGCCAAAAGAAAGCGTACCAGTACGCACGTCCACGTCGCGACGGATGGCATACCTGCTCCTGGATCAACGTTTCAAGTTGATGCTGAATCTGACCTTCGAGTGCCGCGATTTGCTGGTCGGTGAAGGGATATGGCTTCAAGGTCGTCTGTTGCGCGAGGCGCAATGCGATTCAAGGCAGCAACGGGCTGTCAGACACTCTCGGAGACTCGCGGGGGCCAGGACCATCGATCGTGAACAAAACCGTCGTACCTGAACGTGGTAGAGGCAGTTGGCCATGTAGATGGCGCTCTCAAAGGTCGAGAGCGCGGCCGAACCGAGCACACAGACTTGCAGCAGTGGGTCGAGCAGGGCGCGCAGCAGGTTGGCAAAGTCCTTTTCGCGTTCCTCGTGCGGCACCAGCGATGACTGGTACGAGGTCATGATCTCTTTCTGTGGTTGCGAGTTGGGGCACCGGTGGGATCAGTCGCTCATTGAGAGTGACGAGCCTGGATGTGCTGCCCTGCGCTGCTCGACAGTGGATATCCAACAAGACTACGGTGCCGTCTGGCAACTCGGTGCGCGCCTACCAGCTGCGAAACGGCGTCGTTGATGGTCGGGGAGGGCAGCAGATCGCGCTTTGGAGCCTGGGTGAGTTGGAGTCGGTGAGAAGAGCGGTCGCGCAGCCACCCAGGATGACATTCTGGGCAACCGTTCGGCGGATACTGACCTCAGGAGCCTTGATCATCTCGGATGCCTGGCCGTTCAGATTCTCGAAGAAGGCATGGTTGGCCACTCCCTCGATCCTGGCATGGCGAATGCAGGGTCGGTCATGCGTTTCAAGCGCCTGTCTCTGCTGGGCATACAGCGCACTGGCTCAGTCCAAACTTACTCGTGCAGGGTGATGGTGAGCTCAGCCGACGACCCCAAGACTCGACTGACGGTGTTGTAGTAGAATTGGACGAGATTCATCAGCTTGTAGTTGACCAGGGGCTTCTGTTGCGTGGCGATGATGGACTCGAGACGAGCCTGGGTGGCATCATGGCGGATGTAAAAGTCAAAACACGACATTACGGAGAAAGGATCATCAGCTAGTTATGCAGGATGACAGTCATGCTGCTGCAAACTGAGAGCAATCCAGAAGCCTGGCACTCGGGCCGCTGCAGCACACTTACTCTCAGCGGACGGCACACGCCTTCGAGCCCTTTGTTCAAGATCCGTTCCACCACGTCCGAGTCATCCAGAAGGGACTCAAGGCCGGACGGGGAATCTTCCTCGGCTGAGCTCTGTGTCCGGATAGGACTGTGCAGGGCCGGCTCTGTATTCGCATCCAAGAGTAAAGCCATGTTCGGCGAGAGGACTGGAGTGAGCGATCCAGTGCAGTCCAGTGCAGTCCAGTGCAGTCCAGTGCAGTCCAGTGCAGTCCAGTGCAGTCCAGTGCAGTCCAGTGCGAATACTATCATATTGGCGAGTCCGATTGCTGGCGATGGCGCACTGTCCGCCGACTTACTCTTGCGGATGTCGAACAGCCCCTCAAGCATCTCGTGCTCGCCCACCGAGGCCTGGTGGACCCACGCGAGCATTTCGCCGGCATATCGCAGAGGATCGTGGGCATGCAGCTCCATCGGCCTGGGAAAGCCACCCGGCCCGCCTCGGGTGAGGGCGTCAAGGAAGGCCTTCCCGACGGCCGTGCGCCGGATATGGCACACATCCTCGACGCATGTTCTGTTATCGGTAGCGAGGGCGATTGTCGTGCGGGGTTACTTGAGAGGGACACAGGCGAACTCGGACGATCGATGCGGACGGAGGAGCTGGCGATGGATGCGGCATAGAGTCACGCAAGGCGAGTCGACCAGAGAACTCACTGAAACAGAACTGGGCGAAGCTTGAGTGCTCGCATGGCGTCCTTGAGCGTTCGGTTGAGGTCCGGCATGTCCCGGGTCAGTCCGCGGCACTGGGCTTGTGTCCATTTGAACAACTTCTCGTAGGCCAGATCCTGGTAGATGGTGATGGAGTCCATGATCTCGAGGCTTGAAGATTCGAAGCCAAGGGCAGGCGGGGATCCGTCAGCGAGTGTGTGTGAATGCGCGGCGCTCGTCCGTTATCGAGAGGAAACGTCCAGACCGATTCTGGGTCAGCCACCTACCCTGCATGTTGATGGTCGGTGACAAGCAGCGCTCGACAGTCCTCGTTGATCTGGTGCAGATGGTCCAGGGCATCAAAGAAGCTCTTGTTGATCTCGAGATGTGGGGTCGTCAGGATCTGGATTTCTTGGTCCGAAAGCGTGAATCGCTTCACGAAGGCTTCGGCGAGCGATTTGCGGATGAGAGCACGTTGGCTGAAGAGATTAAAAAGGAGGTTCGAGATGAGCAATTGAGACAGCA